>NW_019100891.1:253049-338149 GCF_001856785.1 Myzus persicae | reverse complement strand
GGGGGGCTAGTCATGACATTTAATACCTTTAATTATTATTTTACATAGCCGTATATACCAAATTATGTGAATCTTAAAATATTAATATTTTCTCGTATCATAACTTCACCTTATTTAAGACATTTATAACTAAGTTAAAATTTGAACAAATTGTTATTCAATAAGCATTACATCATCTCTTGATTTAATTTCGTTATAAGCTTATTATGTATACTTTCATGTGAATATTAATATATTTCACTTATTTTAGTTATTGTAAATATGTACATTATGTAATTTTATCACATCAATAGGATTTTAAAACAACTTATAACAATTATACTATCTCTCCCCTTCGGCACAAACATTATGCTTTTGGAGCTGTTAAGCCATATTCCTTACCCATGTATTATGAATATCATATTTTATGTTTAATGGTTTACAGCAATAAATAAATAAAATAAAAAGATAAATAAAAAAATAAATACTAGAATACCTGAAAAGTATGAAATTAATTCTCTAAGTCTTAACAATGTAACATGATCTGTATAATTTAATGTTTATTGCCTGGGTTCCTAGTGTGTTATTCCCTTGTTTTAAAATTCTATAAGAATAAACTTGTACAAAAAAATTTGAAAACCTTAAATTCATAATAAATGGGTACAGAAAAATACATAGCAAAAAATAAAAATAAAAAAGCCACCAACTAATTTTTTTTTTTATAACTTCGTTATTTACTGTCTTACAAAATATGTAAATTGCGAGATACGCCAGTGCCTCGTGAGAAAACAGATATAGGTAAAAATGCGTTTGTCAAAATTATAGAATGCCATAGTATAAAATATATACTTATAACTAAACTTATATTTGCATAAAGACAAACATTCGCTCGTGGAAGGAAATAACAAAAGTGCATTTTAAAATAATATTCATATGGACATTTATAATTTGTCAGTTTGTATTCAACGTAAAAAATATAACCCAATGTAAATAAAAAATAATCCAATTGCTAAGTTTTTTTCTGCCCTAAGCCACTGCATTCAGGATACTTGGTAATGAATATTCAAACTTGAAATTTATAAGAATAAAAATGACAATACAATATAATACATTTGATATATTATTTTATACTGATGTTACGGGGTTTAGTTATATACCACGTGGGTATTTAAGAAAAATGTATTGAAGTAAATTATTATTTTATTCATTAAATATTATAATATAGTATAATATTACAAATTATATAAAAAGACGAACATTAAAATAATGTGATCTATAAAGTACCAAATTATTGTTGCATTTCTGATAATAGTGGCTTCAAAGCTAAATTTTTTTATCGAGAGAGCGCTGAAATATGAATTCACATATTATCGACTAGGTACTCCACTAACATTCTTTTTTTGATTATCATATTATAACTTGTGTTGATAAAATTAACCAATTAAACACCATTTTTACAAGTTCTAGAGTATTTAATTAATTATGTCTTAATATAAATTAGTATTAAAACTAACTGTTGGCATTTAGTGTAAAAAATAATTTAGCCAATATATTATGTATTTTTTTTTAAATTTAATCAGCAGATAATTTATATTTGACATACTTATTATTTTACTTTGTACTTAGTACAAATAGAACCAAGAATTATTTTTAGAAAAGTGTATAAGTACAAAAATACTACAATAATGAATTTAGATTCTGTACCTAACAGTTTTCGTGGAGCGGAATCCAAAGTATTGATTTTTGTTTCAAGCTAGTTCATTAACTTGTTATTTTCAAATTGTATTATACGACTTCACCCAGGTTAAAATCGATCAGTCTATCCAGTCTATCTATTGTTTTTAATTTTGCTTTAGTTGAAATAAATAATGCAAACATAATTATTACAATGATTCATTTTTTTTTCTATTTTTTAATTCTGGACATATTTTTGATGGGAACACAAAAAACTGGAGATAAATTCAATGAATTCTTAAAAGCAGATAAATTCAAATAATAAATCCAATTTAATTAATATTGATGTAAGTATTTTAGTATTTATGTCAATAGTTGAATACATATAAAATAGAATTAAGAAAGCAAATCATAAAATTAATATTGCAGTTGTTTTTTTCAAGTGCTTAATTTTCAGATTTGTTAAAAAAAAAATTTTAAAAATTTGTAAACATTTTTATGCCATTTTCTACTAATATTGAAATAGTAATATCATTTGAAATCTGTAACCAATGGTAATCATAACCTCTTATAAACGAAAAATCTCAATTTTAAAAACTAAATTCTTTTGTGAGTCTGTGCTAGCCAGCACCGTTTAACACTTAAAGGGATTGAAAAAAAAAGATACAAACACTCTCCGAATCTCAAGAATGCTATTGGTATAACTTTTTTGAAAATGGTCCAGTAGTTTTTGAGTCTATATAGGACAAACAAAGAAACATTCATTCTCATATTATATAGAGAGTTTACAATCTAAACAAACATCGTGATTTACGGACCGTCCATCACTACACGATACTATTGTTAATCCAATTTATTTAACTTATTTTAAAGTCACATGCGTACGGTAGGTATTCGTACGTGAGGAATCTTTTTGGAAAACAGTGAATTTATATGGCATAGAAGGTCTGATGTTACTTTATAAAGTATTCAAGTAAATGCACGTGTTTTTTGTTTTATTAATGGGTTTTATATCACAATATTATATTTTTTCCACAATATTATTGATAACAAATTCTTAATGCAAACATTTACAATTTGCACTTAACTTTACAAAGCTGAAATATGATTTTATCACAATCAGACGAAACATTTATGGAAGTCCTTATTTCAAACAGATTTTGTTCATATATTTTTGAACCAATCAAAATATATATATACTTTGACATAATATGTTCACTCATTTGTCTGTAACTATATAGCTGAATCATATTAAATATACTGTGAAAAAGTTTCATTAAAAGTTGTTCACCTCCAAAGTCATATTTCGAAGTTTATTTCCCATTCAAATTTTTTTTTTAGTTTCGAACAATTCGCATACCAACTCAAGATCGTTGATAAAATGTATCTATTTCTTTTAGAAAGCCCTCGGTTCACAGTACCTCAATTTGGATGGGTAGTGGGTAGATTGTAAAACAATTTATATTTTTTCACACATTTCATATGCTTAAAAGCAATGGCGCTTCACAGAGTAAAAATCCATCATGTATTTTTTCGAAGACATTAAGCATGTGTACTGTGTAGGGCGATTTTTTTAAAACATCTACGAGATTGTTTTTTACAGGACGTTACGACGCGACGCTGGTTTTCCGGCCAAATGTTGTGAAAGAAACAACACAATTATAATGTTTAGACATGGTATACCTACTATAATTTACTTATTTTCATAGTATACACAAATGTCGATACGTTTGTATAATGTGTATAATATAAATTAAAATTTGTTACCTGACATTGAGTTTCTGGATCTGGATACATTTTTCCTGATCTATCACACACAAAACTTGTCAAATGTACGTTTTTAACGTTTGATTGGACATTTATAATTTGATTGACATTGTGATTGAACTGGTCGACGTAGGGCCGATGGGCATCATGTGAATTCCAACTCTAAAATAAAAAGTAGGTAAATAAATTGTACATATTTGTTTTAACTAAGTACCTATCATGTTTCATTACAATTTATATATTATATAAAATCTGCATTTATGTATATTTTTCATTAGAAATAGAGGCTTTAATATTACTAGGTCCATATTTAATATTTATTCATATAAAATTAATATCTTATTTTAACTTCAATCACAAGACATTTTGACCAACATTATAGTACCTATGACGTATTTTTACAAATATATGCTATTTTTATATTTTTAGACGCATTTTTCACGAATTTCCAACACAAATTAATCAATGATGAATGTCGTAATAGTAACTATTATATTTTTAAACGATTACATCAGTTTGCTAAAATGTATTAATGATAAATGCTTAAAATAAATTTAAATAATTTTAGGGGATTAGAAAGATACTTAGTTCAATAATTTAAATGAAGAACAAAATCATAAAAATATAAATATGACACTTACACCATATCACAAATTTATCTACGCTTCGTTTAATACGTTTAAATATTGATTACTAGCATTCAATACTTATTTATCATGCATAGTTAAGGCATTTTATTACTTCAAAAATTCTATAAAAAAAATTATAGGTATAAATAATATCGAGCTTACTTTGTTTTTTTTTTGTATTTAAATTCATTACATAAGTATTCGGATGAAAAGTGTTCGAAGAAAAATATGTTCGAATGAATTTTTGTTATAAATAATAATATAATATAATATAATTTATTGTTTAGAATATATATAAATATATATATATCGGACATCGGTACGGTAACTATTTTAACTTTTAAGAGTAAAAAAAATGTTCTTATAAATGTTTTCATCGTAAAATTAAAAATATATTTCTGTAAATGATATTTAAAAGTAAAAAAGTGTTTATATCCCTAAATGTGTACATTGTCAAGTTAAAAGTTCAAATTGTGTGCAATGCTTCTTAAAAACTCAATGTTATTTTGATTATTATTTTTAAATCTTAAAACCAAATTTTTGATTCTTTTTTGTGTTGTTTTTTGGATACCTTTACTAGTAGTGCCCCAAAGATATCTAGGAGAAGGTCTAATCCGAATTGAGGCCTGATTAATTTTTACCCTTTCTAAAATTTTTATCGTTCCCCTTGCGGTAATAACGACGTTAGCAATCAAAATATACATTTATAATATAGTATGTTATCTTAAATACAACTAAGAAGTACTCATATAAATAATCGCAGAACAAATATATTGGAAAAAGAAACATTTATTAGAAATACTAGAAACAGTTAGAAGAAAACCAAATTGACAAACTATAGGTTACATAAAAATAATATCATACAATTTTTTACCAGTGCCATAATATCAGTTAAAAATATCTTATATCTTATTATATCTTAAAAAACAATCACACACATATGTTTTTTACGATATTATTAATTTTAAAAAATAACAATATTTTAACCTACCTGTAGTACTGATGCTACAGATAATCCTGCCTATACAAAAATGGGAAAGAAAATGAAAATTAGAACATATAATTTTATATTACAAACATGTTTAATTTGTACAATTTGGGCCTTAATCTGTGTGTACCCCAAAAAGACCTGGGTGTAATTGGAAGTCACTTTTACCGCTGGACGCAACTCGGCGCAACTAATTTCCACCCATTATTCATACTTAATAATATTATTAAATATTATGTAATAAATGTAATATTATGACTTGTGACCTTGTGTTATAAATTAGTTATTTTAAATTTAGTAAAATATTAATGCAGTCTAGAACTTATGGCTAGTTGTCTTGTTTGGTAGTTTCAACCATTTTTTTATAAATGTAAGACTCAGTGGAATTTAAATATAGTATGGAGCGGGCGGAGAAATGTAGGTATTTAGCTTGTTGTACAACAGGATGTTTTGGTGGAATTGACTCACAGTTTCGATTGTATTTGTCTTGCGTTTATTTTATATATTTTATTGTTAAACTTAAATAGTTGATATGTAGAAATGTACAATTAGGAATTAGTGTCATGTGAATTTGATGAGCCTATGCGTAATAATTACGGCACAATAATAACAAATAACGAGAAGTCAATAATTAGATACTTAAAACGTGCGTTTTAGTTATTTATAGAAATCAAGTAAAAAGATGACAGTTAAAAATAACAAACCACTTAATAGTGTCCCTGTTTTAATTTTAAGAATGCCCATGCGTGCGTATAAAATATATTATACCAACTCTAAAGACACAATATACATTGTCAATTAGATACGGAAGTAGATAAAAAAATTGCTTTTTAATGTTATGTTTCAATCTTTGACCGTTTATAGAACGCTTTTTCAGTACTGTAAGATATACCTCCAGTTTCCTAGTATTATAACCAGATTTTAGAAAACAACTGCAAAAGGTAATTTAATTTCTCCTCTTATGGTGAAAAAAAATGTGCCTATTCAATTTAAATTTATGTGTATTTATTTCCGTACATTTTTTACGGGTTACCATGCATTGGGTAGTATACTGGGTACATGATAAAATAAAATGCATATACATAAAAGCATTTATATACTGCAGTAAGAGATTAGAGTTTTCTTGTTGAAACAATAATATCCTGTATTCCTGTATAACATTCAGTCATTTTGAAACAATTGTGTTAAGCACGTACCTACACTATACACAGGACCGTTATGCAAATATACATGAATTATATTATGTATTTTGTACATATATACCATACCTACTGTATTATAGAAATCTGAATGACTGAACATAATTATAATAATAATTTATACATTTTGGAATTTTGCATTTATCTCAGCATTCAGCGAGCAGCGAACGTAGTGTTGGCTATAGTTACCTATTATTAATAATAATAATAATATTATATAATACGTATATCTATAGGTACACTTGAGAAACCGTACGTACTTATATTATTTAACTGATTAATTGATACCTATTAATTGCACTAATTTCAGTATGGGTGGTTGCTGCAAAATAAAAATACAGACTCACCTGATTATAGAAAAATCCATATATTAGGTATATCGGTATAATATACATCAAAAAAATGTTTGAGCACGTAAGGACGTGTCTTGCTGTTCCCAATACCTACCTATGTCATAACTTTGGTAGCTAATAATGTTTTTATATTATTTTACTTCTTTTTTAAGACTTTTCAAAGTATATAAATATTATTTTTAATGCAATGTATGGTAATAATTTATAGTAAATATATTACATGAAAATGTGATGTTTATTTTGGGTTTGTCTGATTGATATTTTTAAATTTTTTCCCAGTTATTGTGTTATATGTGGAGTATTATTTTTTAATTGACTCATTCTCATAATTATTAATGGATTTTAAGATTTAAGTGTTTTAAAAAAAAAAAAAATTAAGGATGGTGACTTAATGGAATGTCCCTGATATAGACCACATATTCACACCCCATGTCCCACATCACTACATTATCTATACTTTAGCCTCTAGAAGTAAATATCCAAATACTAATACTCGTTAATTTGATGTTTAAATGCTTAGTGAATCAATCTTCCATTATATGGCGTAGGAGCAGATATTTTCGAGACATTTGATAAATGATTAACACTGGGGTTAGTTTTTTTTTTAAATTATAAATTGTTACAAACTATAAAGTACAATAGAATTACATAATGTTATAAAACAAGCATCTATAGAAATAACTGACTTGGATATATAAAAACGTATACATTTTTTGTAGCGAAATTCCAAAATAAGTATAGTTGTAGAAACGACGTGTTCAAATCGGCCGAGGCACGAACAAAGTATGGTGTTTTTTTTTACATTACTTAAAAAGTTGTAGCTACCTACTATATAATATTCAATACCTATTGTGCAAGTACTTCTTAGTATTTTGTTTTTAAGGTTTTTCCTTTAAAAAGAAAGTTTGTTTTGTATTATGTTTTCCCACAACCTAGCCAATCGTTAGTAATTATTCTTCCACTGGTTTGTCGGTGGTAATAAACACTTACGTCCAACATAATGATCGAATAGAGGGACGCCGTAAAATATTTGTTGTGTTACAACGGTTAAATTCACTGTTGTAGAAAAAAAAATTGAATTGGAAAATGTCATTGTGTGTATAAAATATAATAATATACCTACTCTAAAAGTTTCAAGTACCTACCCACGAATAATATTTTTAAATTACAACAAAATAATTCGAATTGTTATTCTTGGTTTTAATATGTACTTTCATCCAAATTTGAACTTAATAAAACCATAGAAACTGCGTTAATATATTTTTTAGATTTTTCAGTTACGGAATAAACTACTTACGAGGGATCTCGTATTAAATTTTAAATTTTGTGACTAAAGTAATTTTTTCAGAGTCACACCAAAAACCAAAATCGATGTGTAAGTAATCGAAAACTAATTTTGGGTACAAATCTCAGTTTTTCCTTGAATTTTTGTTTGTTTTTCCTGACACTTTTGAAAATTATTGAGAATTTTTTTCTTTTGACCTTCTAAAATACCAAATAGATTCACTTTTCTGTCAGAAAATATGATGTTGAAGAAAATCGAAGCATTTTCTGTCAGTGTTCCAAAGGGTGTAGACAGACACACAAAAAACACACATCGTAAAATCAATACATTCATCGCTCCACTAGAATCTAAAATATTACGTGTATGTTCACAACTAGTTGAAATTTTATATTTTACTTTTCTCGAGTGCAGACTCAATTGGAAAATTTTTCATTTATACCAGGACTCAATTAATATACCTATATATATTTTCCCATTAAGGTATGGGAATCAATTAGTTGGCTTAGATTTTATAGAGTCTTAGATTAATTTAATAACATTGATCATATAATTTACCTGTAATATAGGGTATAATGGAACACCTATTTGTCCCATAATGGGTGCGATTGACAACCGGCCGCTCTCAAAAACATGCTGAACAGACAGCTGTAGAGCTTCTGGTACCGGCCTAAACCTCGGCAGATTATAATTCTGTATATTCGAGGGTATTAATATTCTGTAAGTGGACTCTACTTCGTTTTCAGCCTCGTACCGGCCTTCTGAAGGTATAAACCTAATTAAAAAAAAAAAATGAATACAGCTAATAGTCATTAGTCAAGTATTAGTATTTATTTGTATTAAATTATATTATTATTTTTGGGTGCGGCAAAAACAATACATGTATGTAGGAGTACTTAATAATAATAATATGTATTATACCATGTGAGTGGAGAGCTGTAAAATCAAAATTCTATGCAGGTACGATGTGTGTATTGATATGATACGTAGCAACATTTATAATGAATTATAATCACTATAGGTATAGTATCGTCCATTTCTTAGCCCACACACAGTTCGGTGTATCAGTTTTTTTGCTTCTTCCTTTAATTCGCATGAACATTTTCAAGTGGGAAAAACTATTTTTTTCTTTTATTATACAAATTTCTTAGGTTATTGCTCCTTATACTCCTTATTACACGACTTAAATCGGGAAAATATTGTTTAAACTTTTTAATTTGATTTTTCTGGACAGATAGCGTCACTGCTGTTTTCCTATTTTCGTATTTTACTTGCTTTATACCATGTTCTACGGTAATATTATCTTAGTTCATGCTTATACCCGGTATCATATTAAGTGTAATTTTGTTGTTGTTGTGTAACTCTACTTGACAATGCTTTTCCACTAATGTATCTTTTTTCTCACTACTTTATTATGTGCATGGACGGAGTTATCCGTACGACAAAAACAGTGCATGGGTACTATTATTATTATGACTCCGAGTTGGGTACCTACCAATACCTATATTATAGGGGATATCCGTGTTATTGTAATTAAATCGGTCGTGCACCGTTGCTCACCTGCCGTCTGGCGTATGGATCATTTTGACTACTGAGTTGAGTAGTTCTGGATCGTTCCGTTGACTTTGGTGGAACGACTCTTTGGGTCTGGATTCGAACAGAATACCATCTGGCACAGATATTCCTTCTTTGTTCAGCATATTTAGTGCCAAGCGGTCTGCATGAAACGCAGAATCTGGTATTTTACCACCAAAGTATGGCAATACGTTCTCGCGGAACAACTGACGCTTTTGCTGTGAACAAAATTAACTCAAAATGTCAACACTATACCCATAGTTTTATATTATATATAACTTTTATTTATTATCACTAAACATCATATTATTACCTATAAAAGTACCTATTGAGTTTTTTAAAGCGAGTTAACGAGTAGCGAGTAGCACTGACGTGACCGAAACCACACGTCTTGCACATGGTACAATATTATATTTATACACATACAATAATTATAACATTAACTGTTAAGTGATGTGGCTCGGTGTCTACACTCAGTTGCGTAAGAGCTCTGAGTGTACGACGTACGTACCGGCCGGTGTTCCTAGCTCCCGGATGGGTGACCGCCCGGGATTTCTTGGCAACATAATATCCTTGCCACACATACAAATACGTGTTCCAATCTAACCAACACAAAAATCTACTAAAAAAAAAATACAGAATCCCCCGACCGTACCACCTCACACCCAATGGCTTATGTTGCCGCGGGTTATGATACCATTGAATGTTTACGTATAAAGAAATCTTTTCGTCTATTTTTAGTTCATAAAAATTACAATTTGTATATGTAAGTGATGTAACATTAGAGGGATTTGCGTTATAATTAATAGATGAGAAATAATTAATAAATGTTTAGGTAGATATAAGTTATATTATATTTTATTAAATTTTTTTTGATCAAAACCGCTGTCCATATTTTTGATGACAGATATGATATTTGACTAGTGCTGCTATTTTATCATGAACACATTTATACATCTCTATAGTAAGAGGCTAAAGTATGTTCCCGCGAGGTATACAATGTCCAAATACGGCCCTGAATTAGTATTTTATAAGTCCACTCTAAATATATGAGGAGTTATGTGTTTAGTCTATATAGATAAAAATAAACTTAAGTATAAATACCTATTTGAAAAAAATTGAAACTAGAAACTTACCCCCCCCCCCCCCAATTTTATCTGATCGTATTAATTTACACCAACATATAACGCTGTAAAACAGATTTATTTCCAATAAACATTCGACAACATTTTGAAATACGAATATACGATTCATTTGTCTGTTTGCAGTTTTAGATTGCACTATAAATTGCAGTTTATTGAAACATCCTACGTGCATAATATCAATAATTGTACATTCAAACCGTTTGGAAAACGACGAAATTCATTCAACACAGTGCATTTTTCTTTTTGCTGATAAATAATAAATTACGAGTTATATTGTTAATCGTGAAGATTTACTTTGGTTTTGCGGTGGTCATGGATGGAGTTGTAATGTAGCACATTATTGTCGCTATATTACTATCAATATTATGATAGTTTAAAATGTAAATACTGTCTGTTCAGACAGACCTACGATGGCTGTGTATAAAGAAAGTACAAAGTGAAATAATAGTTGGAGATCCGCTACTGAAAAACAAAATTACTTCCTAGACAATACATACATCATGTAACCATCAAACCGTATCGAAAAGCGCCCGCAGTGATGATCGTATAAAAACATGTCGAGCTGGGAAGATAAAAAAAAAAAAATCAAAAGTTTATTACATTATATTATTATTGTGTTATTTTTTCAAGAATTCAATTCATTGTTTCATTTGGAACTTACCACTGATGTTCAAACTCCCTAACCCATGTTCGGTATTTATCAGCTGAATCGAATACCATACCAAAGACTAAATGATTTTTACAACCTCTTTCAGCACAATTAACAATATAAAAATACAAAAGATCCATCAAATATTACCATCCACATTCCACATATGAAATATAATTTACTATCTTCAAAATTACAACACCAAAATCAAACTATTTTTAATCTTCGATCATTCCAACACAAAAGACAATAAGCGAGCAGCAATTTAATTGCGAATGCATAATATGATTTATATTTACTAACGAAAATCAACCTTATCGGAGTCACACTGACGCACTAATTAAAAACATACACATAATATAGTTAATTTCCATCAATGAAAGATACCTCATTCTATTAAACTCAACGAAATTGAACAAAATATTACCATTTGCACATTCCTATTTGAAATAGAGAGATCATTCTAATTTTTAAGTATTATAATCACCTGTCTTAGTGGAGCACCCAAAACTCTCTTACCGTCTTTTTAAACTCTAGAAAAGACGCCAATAACCCATCGTATGACCTAAATCAATTTAATTATTCCAGACTCATCAGCCGAAATACTGAGAATGCATTCTCAATCAATGGCCTCCATCATCAAAATTCGTAATCATAACCAATGCAACTCTAAATTGTAAATTAATTTTAAAAAAATGTTCTTGTTTTTTTTATTGTATTATTATTCTCTGTCTGAAAGTATATAAGAATATTTTTATATGACCATGTTCGCCCCTATATGGCTTATGCTAGAGAGAGTTTAAAGTAATAATTATAAAAATCTTTGTTACTTGACGTATGGTTTTGAATTTTTATGACACTATTTTTTTTTTTTTTTTTGATTTAAATATAATATGCTATGTTGCTTTTAAAACATTTCATACTTCAAAAAAAAAAAAATATATATCGCTCCGAAAGGCTGAATATTTAATGTACATAATCAAGTACTGAAGCGACAATAATATCATGTTCCACGTTAAAATAAAGAAAAGTTACCGCCTCTAAAACAGAGCCATCGGGTAAGTATATACTATTGTTTTGTAAATATCACAGTTTTACGAGTTAATCTGACATTGACATTTGAAAAAAAATACTCAGTAATTATAAAGCTAAATGGTGCCGTTGAATTTTCATTTCCATATTATAATATTGTGTTTAAAATGTAAATGTCAAGTACAACGTTCAACTTATAGTAATGCGAAAACGAATTATGTTCAATTTTAATTTTTAACTGCTTAGTTCCATTAACTGCCATGGTTGAGTTGGCCATATATTGTTAGACTTTTTTTGTCAGGTTCCCCTTTCTATTCATTATTAATGCATTTATCAAGTTCAAATTGTTGGTGTTAAGTTGAAGTATTTATTCAAAGACCACAATTTTAGATAGTTTTAGATTTGGTATACCCTCGAAAAATGAATTGTACGGCGATAAGTTATTGTTATTTTATCAAACAATAACCACCCTTTTTACTATAAATTGTTAATCAAATGATTGTTTTGAAAACGTCAATGTGTGTATAAAATATAATAGTATATACTTAAAAGTTTTCAGTTTATCACGAATAATATAATTGAATGGGGGATGAGGTGACCGAGTGGTCTGACGCGTCCGCTGCGACGCAGCCGGTCGCGGTTCGATCCTCGGCTACCGGGCGGCATTTTTCTCCGGACAAGTTCCTACGGGTGCCCCATTCGAAATTCTGCCAAAAAACAAACACACACGTGTTCCCCCCTACCGTTCCAAAAAATATACAATACAAACTACAATACAA
This sequence comes from Myzus persicae, assembly GCF_001856785.1. Classification (NCBI taxonomy): domain Eukaryota; kingdom Metazoa; phylum Arthropoda; class Insecta; order Hemiptera; family Aphididae; genus Myzus; species Myzus persicae. Next base: position 325,098 of record NW_019100891.1, on the reverse strand, counting down.
ATCCTACTACAGCTAATGGCCTCAGTTGCCGAAGCTTAAGTTCAATAAAAAAAAAAAAAAATATATAATTGAATTACAACAATAAACAACAAAAATTGTTATTTTACGTTTAAATATCTGATTTTGTGCAAATATTAACTTAAAATGTCTAAAATATGAAATCGTGTCCAAATAATTTTTTATTTAAGTATAACCTACTTTGAAGAACCTTGCGTTATATTTTCAAGTCTTAAAAAAAATTGTAAAAATTGAAAGTTTTGATGAATATTATCATCATTTTAACTCTGAATGCTTATAAAAATGAATAATGCCTGTGTATATTTAATATCCTTTTGTTACATTTTAAACCTTTTGACGGAGAATATTTTTTTATCGATATTCATAGAAAAAAAACAAAAATAATCAAAAAGTAGAAATATTTTATAATATACAAATGCTAATATAAAGTAGGTAAAACATTTGGTGAAAATTGCCAGCTGAGTTATATCAAAAAAACAAACTTTTGTTCGATGTCTTTAAATATGGGTTTTTCTTAAAAATGCACGTTTTACTCTAATTGGTTTTTGGTTTACGGAATCATTTAAAACCAAATGTGAATTTTTTTTACTTTTGGTCCCCCAAAGTACCAACTAGATTATATAAGATAAAATGAATTTATAGTATGTAATTAATATAATGTAGTGATATAAATCGTATTTATTATATTTTTTATTGCCACCTTTTTGATATCCTGGTTACTGGTTGTTTATACGTATAGTTGTATCAATACAATAATGATGTCATAATAGTTAAGAGATACATTTTTTTAGAAACTGTTAGTATCGTTCTATAATTTTTAATTTCATAAATTATTCAAATTTAGTCAAACAGGTGCCCGAACCATAACTTCAAAATAAATAATTACAAGGAAAAATATTTTAATAAACTATTAGGTAGACACAACTTTAATAATATGAAAAACTTTTTTTTAAACTACTTTTATTACAATAAATTAACAAATTATTTACGTGTTTGTGATATAATTTATGTATAATATATTTATGAAATATTCTAATGTATTATTTACATTTCATATATTGTGTTTTAACTCATTTGTATACAGTACAATAGCTTTTTCAATTTTTTAGTTAATTTATAATACACATATTCACTAAGCATTAAAACCGTGTGATTTTGGTAGACAATAACTGATCCTTAATGTTCAAACAGAAGTTATTTAGGTTTAATGGACGAACAACAAAGGTTTTCACTGTAATCGAACATTTTTTAGGAATTTTCTAGTCATAATAATTTTAGATTAAAATTCTTAAGTTTGGCTTTTAATCACAAATATTATAATTTTGATCAGGTAACTATGTTACCTAAAATAATTACATTTAATGTACTTCTAAATATTATTGTTTTTTTTTTGTGTACCTTTTCAATGCATTATTTTATACACAGATACATTCAATGGTTGAGCACTTCGGTATTATATACTTATATCTATACAGAGACATCGAAAATGACTTAGGAAGACATTCATTTTTGTCAGGTATGGATGAGCTTTTAAGGTCTATCTTAAAGAAGGATAATAATCAATATAGATTAATCCTGTAGGCTTGACTTTTGAGTGAATTCTGGTCAGTGAAAATGTTTGTGTTAGAACATACTAACATCACATTTTAAGATGAATAAGTAATGAATCGTCATTACGACTGTGGTACGATTAGACTCGATGTAAGTCACATAAAGAGATAATTCCACATGGCCACATACCGCAGTAAACATGTAGTGCCTATTTATATTATTTTCGAGCCTGAGTATTTTTGATAGTAGTTATATTAATATTGCATTAAACTATTATTATTTTTTTTTTATAAAATTAGCGATTGGTAGGTATAACAATATAACGTAAAAGCTGCAAAATGTATGGTTAACCATGTTAATATGTTATTCAGGCCTTATTTTCTCCATTCACCAGTTAATCTTACTATTGATAAGACTCTTAGGTTTAAATTTAATGACACTGTATTTTTGATATAGGTCTAACAATCTGAGGATGTTAATTTTTTTTTTTCATGAAGACTTCATTGTTGTGTTATTTGACGTAATGGCGGTAGTTGACATCTGGTATACAGGTAAATTATATCTTCTTCATTTTGTACATAATATTGACATATTATATAATGTATACATAACTCATAATCAGGGTTCGGGACTTATAGCACTTAAAAACACAATAATAAGCGCTAAAATATGCACTTAAAAACCCTAAAATATGCATAAAAAATTAAAAATATGCATTTAATATATTTTTTATTATTAATTAGCTTATTAATAATTATTAATTACAATTAGTGTTATTAATTACAATTGGTGTACTTAATATAAACAATTTAAAAAAATCTACTGATCCGAGTTTTTTGAATTTTATTCGTCAACTATATAATGATAGGAAAATTAAAAATTAAATTTTTCATTTAAATCAATAAATAAATAATTTTACATTTACCGTAAATACCTTTAGTTTCAAAGAACGTTTAATAACTGTAATATATTAAAATTATCGTATCGCTCGTATCGCTCGTATCGCAACTATTATATAATATGTAACGATACGGGCAATCAGGCCATCATAATATTTTCAAACCACGAAAATTATAAGGAGTTGTGAGTTGTACATAGCAAATTGGTACATAAGACTGCGAGTAAGCTGCATTACTATTTTCTTTTTTAGATCGGTTGAAATTTCGAAAATGTTTCTAAAATATGCAAATTAAGCACAATAACTTAAAAATAAGCAGTTTCCGGCAAAATTGATGAAATATGTAAAAATATGCACATTCAAATTTTTGATTTGGTATCACGGCATTGAGAAATGAATTTATTTCGCACTCTGCTACATTTTACAATAAATAAAAAAAGTATGCAATTGCTTTAAGTCCCGAACCTTGCTCATAATATATGATCATGTAATGTATTTTAGCGTGTGACCATTTGATACAATTAAAATTGTGATATATTTTAGTATTAATAATAAAAATAGTTAAGAAACATTGATTATGGTTTTTTTTCTAATATTTAATTTCTGTTTAGTTAACATTTTAAACATAATGGTATACGTTGTAGATATATATGGTTCAATATAGCTCATACTACAAAGAGTTTTAATATATAACTATAGCTGCTAGATAAAGATTTTCTCAAAAAAAAAATTGATAGAGTTATTTTCTGACCTGTTCCATAACGATGTATTTTTGCACTAAAAGTGTAGAATACGTTTTGATAGAATGTTTTGACTATTTTAGGCTAAGAATAGTTTGACGAATGACGGTGAAACAATATGGTACAAGAATATTAATTCATGAATCGTATATTTCTTATGTAAAACATCATGGGCACATACAACGTTATACAACATATTGCATGCGTATTCGTACTACAATTCTTGAACTCCTCCTTTAAATTAAGACATTGAGTCACTTCTCATGTGTATATAATTATAAATACACTGATTTCGTGTATATAGACAAATCGAATGACATATCGTGGTATAATGTCGAGTTTACAATTGACATACGTACCTAATTACTTATAAAATATTTATATGAATAATATATTTTAAAAACGAAAATAATATATTCTTAAACAATTTCTTAAATTTAATCATTTGTGCATTTATATATTCACCTAACATTGTATACTAGAAAAACAATACAGATTATAGTACTTGGAGCTGACATTGATTAAGGCAACTTTTATAATTTATTGTATATTTATGTTCTTAGTTTCAAATCAAAGGAATGCGAGTAAAGAGACGGTGGAGAGAGAGAGAGCATCATTCCTCGTGATTTTCCACACCTACCATATGATCATATTATATCGATAACTTTTGTTAATATCACACTATTATTCTAGATTAGTCTGACATGTGCAAAACGTAGTAGTAACTTATATTTGTAAATGCCTGCCAGCAACGGTGTTATTTAAGCGCTTAAAATATAATTCCCAAATGAACCAGATTTTGAGTTATATGAATTTTCGACAGTTACAAGTCATTTATATTGTTCGATACTAGCTTTCACAGTAATTCAGTAGGTAGCTTTGTTGTAGGTATTATATAATTATATATCATGCCGTCCTACTACTTCCACGTTTTACTGTACTACGTTTAACCGTACTAATCTATGAGTTATGACATAAATATTGATAATTCGTCAATCAGGAATTGCGTATGCCTTTTGCTTTTTTGTCGTTTCAATAAATGTGTTAAAAAAACGCTTTCTTGTATTTTTACGTTTCGATCTGTAACTGAAGTCCAGTTGAGAGCATTGCATTGATAGCGTTTAACTTCGAACTAACGTTACATTGGCCTAACTAGTAACTACCACCTTACTGTCGGTCTTTCTTCATTCTCCACATTGCAACAAAAAGTTAAACCACAATTATTAATACAATACTCACTCTTTTCGACGTGCACGCATTGTCGAGAATCAACGCCACAACTAATGTCATGCGGAGCGCCGTCGATGACCAGTCCGGTCGCATGGCACTGCCGCTGCAGGAGCGGTAAATCGATAATCGTTCCCTCTTCGATCTTGATACAAAATTTAAAAAAAAATAAACACTCCAAAAATACGGCTGATTGTAATATCCAGCCCGTGGATAATGAGACACGCACTAGAGGAAAACAATAATTGATTATTATCACAATATATTGACATTACACGGGTTCGGTATTAATAATTTTCGTCGTTCGTTGCAACTATAATACGTCTGAACCGCGCGCTCAGACGTGAACGGGAAAATTAACGGTCGTTTGGATGGTCGTGGCAGATTTTTATCGACAGATGACCTACCGCCTGGAATATAATATTATGGGTAGGGAATGCAATGTGGTGTGGAAGGGGATAGCTCGTTTGTCTTCGGCATGGGCCAAGTGCAGCATCTGCCGCCTCTAATATAGCATTATGTATTATAAATATTTGTTATGTTTTTACTTATACTTACCTAATTATAATATTCTCATACGGGTAAATTGCATATTATAATAACATTTAAGCATAAAATATAAGCCCGCACGTCGAAGACGACCCGACGCAACCTTGTGCGAGCTTCATGATCCTCTTGAGGCGAGTACCGGAAATGCGGGTTGCCGAGTCCCATCCTGTTCTACCGACGTATGTGGTTGAATCACGGCTGATGGCCTATAAAGGAATGTACTAGTAGTAGAGAGAGAAAGAGAGAGAGAAAGAGAGAGAGAGAGAGAGAGAGAGAGAGGCAGAGCGAGATAGAGATGTTCAGGGGCCAGCCTACTGGAAAAAGATACCACATAATATTATCTTAGTCCAACTATACTCATTATAATAACGAGAGTGAAATAGGGCACTCTCAACAACCTGAACCACATTTTAAGGAAAAGATAGTATACAGTGTACAAACCTAACCTAACCTGATCCCCTAATGTTTTTTCGCTTAAAGAATGATTAAAAGTCCCCGTGATTTGACGTCTGCATTACAACTTGTAGTGCTTTACGATAAGGATTCGGCATCGGTAGTCGTGCTGATGGCCGATGTTCATGGTGCTTGAAGTTAAGAATTTGTTTAGTTATTATGTAATATTATATAAAGTTTAGGGAAGGATAAAAGTGTATCAAAAGTACATTTCTGGTTGTGTCACCAATACTTATTCTACGATTTCTTTGGTTCGTCCTTTCATCTTACAATGATCAATGTATTCGACCTGATGATAATAATATTAGTTTTGCACCCACATCCAATAATGAACCAGAAAAATACATAGGTATGATTCCTTTTTGTGCAAAAGTGCAGTAAATAATAGTTTAATATAGTATCATAGGTATGGTATAACGTGTGGTCGTATGGGTATAATATCGGTTATACATAAAGCCTATATCAGTGTTTCCAACCTTTTTACCACCACGGACCACTGCGATAATATTTTATAGGTAGCGGTCCACCTCAATTTCACGAAAACTAGCGAGACCTTTTTTTTTGCACACATAATACGGTTCCTCAATAAGCTTCAATGTTTTTCGCTATTTAAATAAAAAAATAAAGAAAAAAATCTATGGTACCACCTATGATTGGCCCACGAACCACCGGTTGGGAAACACTGGCCTATATGTTTCTATTAATCAACCATATCAGTAAAACATAATAATATGATATAGCTATATAGGCATTACCTATCGCCTATAATACAATAATAGGTATTATACTGAGAAATGTGCACTTCGCGTTGTATTTATAAATAGGTGCCGACTAGAACGTACCTACCTAGTTCTTACTTTTTTTTAAATAAAACCGTCGATAGTCATTGACTAATAATGGGAGCTCAATACTGATATTCCTAATAAATTGACTAGTGACTATTGTAGAGAAATTTTGATTTATACCGTTTTCATATAAAATGTAATGTAATTTAAATAATGAAGATAAATAAACTTAGTTTGAGCTATGATTTCAATCAATATATTAGCAGATTACCCATTCCTCCTGTCAACATTCAACATTACTTGATAGATAAGTACCTACCTAAGTATAGATGTGATTAATTGGTTTTTTACCAATCGTTGATATAATATGTAACTTTGTAAAATTGTAAATTAAATATGGAGCCATGGAGGTTTATTCATAAGTAAATATTTATTATTAAGAAAATATATAATTTAATTTTTTTTATTATTATTATTATTATTTATGAGCTCATAAGATTCGCCATCTCCTTAGTTATTAGTCTAATGTTCAAACTACATATACAAAATCAAATTACAACTATAAATAGGCACTTATGTTGGGTTTCATCAATTGTTGTAAAAATAATTTATTTAAATTTGTTTATTTTTTTATTTTATGACATTGTATTATACAGTATTTTATGGTAAAAGCCATGTTTATTATAGATATTAAATTATTAATTTAATTACAACTTCATATAGAAAATAATTTTTTACTAAGTGCAATATGAATAATAAAATGTTTGTACATGTGTATTGTGTATGCTGTATAATACCCACACGCATGTATACATCTATGAAAATCTTAGCTTCTTAGGAGTAAGGTGTTTATATTTAAATTAGAAATTTCAGAATTTTGATTTTTGGAGCTCATTTTTTTCATAGAGGGCTTTTTCTAGGTTGTTCGGTATGAACAAGTTATTTCGTATATTTTAGTATTCTGGACAATTTTTATTATTACCATATAATATAAACTATAATTTATGTGTTGGCTTGTTGGACAGCTTGGCATTTATTTCATTTGAGTGGTGATCATCTTTGGTAAGGAGTTTTTGGGTTAAATAGAAATGTCAATGATATGAAAATCGGATTCTGGATCTCTATTTGTTAATTTATTATTTAATTTTTCTTAAACTTAAATATTTTTGTAATGTTATGTACACAATTTTAGACCCAGTTTTAGTGCAATACAGTTCTCAGTTCTATTGCACATTTACACATGTAAATATTACAACCACATGTGCAGTTGTATAATTGCCCATAGGCCATAAGTTTAATGTGTTAAATTTTGAATTTAAATTCTAAAAACTTATTTGTATATTTTGAGTTACAAGTACAGTAATTGGCAGTTGATTATTCATTCACATATGAAATATAAGCGAGAACAACGCAACAATAATAATATTTGAACCGGAAAGTTGAAAAATTAGGTACTTCAAGAAGTTATGAGTTATGGCCGCTCGAATAATGAATCAGACTCAACTTTTTCAACAAACGTGACTTGTTTGTACTACAAAGTCCATAAATCCAAACTAAAATATTATTGTTCCGTGTCATTATACAATCAAGAATGTAGAAAATATTAAATTTACTCAAAACGTTTTTTCGTACACATTACATTATACATAATATTATTATAATATATTAATACTGTCATTGGATTATTATTATTTACGACAACTTTGTCCAAAATTACGAAATCATTTTTAAATTCAAAATTATAAAATATTTTCTAGAGTTTGCATGAACAAATAACTAAATCGTAGTAACTACTTATAATTTAAGTGTTACCTATTTTTTAAAATCAAGATGACTCTCAACAGTTATAAAAATAGTATACAACTGAAATTGTACATAAAACTATTCTATTTGGATTTTTGGAATCATAATATCAAATAATCAGATTAATATTTGGCGTAATAATTGTCCAATGGCAGAGAGATTTTTGGTGATGAGGGATGACTGCATTATTAAATAAAATATAATGTTTGCAATGTATAATAATTATTAAAATAATTGGCATTTATTAAATTTAAGTGGCCAATTTCATTGACCACAAGCCATCACAATTTACAAATATTACTGAATACCAGCTTTAGACAGATATAATATGTTTTAATCTCGAAGATTAACCAAAAATCTTCTGGGATTTCGGATTTATAATATCTTAATTGACATCATTGCATTTTTAATGAACAAATATTTAATTCAAAATACATAGGTATTAAACAAACAATATGAACTATTTTAGTACTTTTTTTGTAGGTACTGAATGGTGGAACATAATTAGGTTAATTATATTTAAGCCCGGTTAATAGTATTAATTTTAATTATTGGGTTTAATAAGCTAGTTTCAAAACAAATCGTGAAACTTAAATAAAACGAAAACGAAAACGAAATATAATTGTTTTCTTCTACAGGGAATTGCTGTATACAATTCCATGCCAGGAAAAATTGAATCTCCTTATTATATAAAGCGATTTAAAATTCCAGACTTAATTATCTTACTATATTTTATAAAACTGTAGACTGTATCTAATAGCTACTTAGGTGCCTAAGCAGGTATTTGTCTTTTTTGAAAATATCCTGTTTAATTTAATGCATTTTTATACAACACACTTACCCACAATATAGTCTTTCTCAATTGACAACAATTAATTTTCGTCATATGTTCGGCAATACAGTTGTTTCAAATCCATTAACCTCGTTTTCTTCATTTTAATTCAAAACAAGATAAAATCTTCTTGGGTTTACAATGATACCACTATATTATTATTATTATTATTATCATTATTATTATTATTTTTTGTTCTTTAATTCTGTAATTACTTTTTCACCGTGTTTCCGGTCACAAACTTAGCATACAGCTTGAAAGGTTTTCTTCAGATCGTAATTTAGGGTGTAATCTCATTGAGTTTTCTTTCATAAAGTGAACAAAAAGAAAAACACGGTAATGACAGAGTTGGTACCTAGCTAAACGTTGTTTTTTCCTTTGTTTGGTCTTTTAAGGAATACAAATTGACAAAGAGAAAAATTATTATAAATTGCTAAATTGAAAATCATAATTTCACCTTCATCTATAACTATGGAATTCACAAATAAGATATATAATAACATAGTTTAAGGTATTGGAATAAATAATTAATTTATATATTATTTTAAATCTATTTTTAAAGAATCCTATTTTTTAAACAACCAACCACTATTGAATTTTAAAATATTATTTATCGACATTATAAATTGAGTACTAAAAAAGTATTTATGTTATATTGTCTGTTTTCCACTAATTGAAGACGTTTTCTCAAAAACGTTTGTATAAAAAAATATAATATTAACAATATTATGCATTTATACTAAACCACTATTTTCCGAACTACATATGAGAACATTATTTATTTTTCGCTGTTAAAATGCAGTACAAGATATACATCAACAAGTTGATACTTGATTTCAAGTATTACATCAACGATTAGCGCATGAAATATAAAATATATTATTAAGTACTGGCGATAATACACCGATGGTGGTGTTAATGTAGGAATACGAAAATACTGTCAGTCTTAACATCCTCTCAATCCCCTCCAGCGGCATCGAAGAAAAAAGTTTACACTCAGACATACTCTTCAGTATTACTATAGTATATATGTCTATATATTATACGTAAAGTATTAATTTTCGATATCATTATAAACTGTATAAGTCTTTAACACTTGTAAGTTATAACTTATGTATGACTGATAAGATACAGAGACGGCGTTGACCGCGTTTGTGCCTTTCGCCAGAAATACCGCTGAGAGTATTTTTTATTCTTCTTCCTTGCCGGGGACTCGCGCTCGCGTTTCCAGTCTATTGTTCTCCTTAGTCGGTCAGAAATTGAAATAAGAAAAAACCACTGTCGGTGACAACAATGGAGACGGAGGCGTCGAGAAGACGACGGCGGCGAGGCGTGTGTCGTAAAACCAATTTGGGAGAGGAAAAAAAATAATGTAATAATAAAACTACTCTACGGCGCACACTTCAAACGTTCGTCTCGCGACAGCAATAATGTTACGATGGTTGGGATTCGGCAGGTTTAGGTGCCCTATTGGTTATGCGAATCGCGAACGGCCGCATCCGAAAACGAGTCGATCGCTTTTGGTCTATTTTTTTTTCCAAATTTGTTTCTCCAACACTGCTCTATTTGCTCGATACGTTAGGTGATCGGACGCGTTCCGATTTTAAGTGGCTCCGCGGCCGGTCCGTTTACGGACAATTGATCCCTCTCCGCCCGCACAATGACCCAAACACAACACAACAATATATGCACTGTATACATTTTTTATGTAATACCACTGCGACCGTATTGTATGGGCTCTTACAATATACCCACAGCACATCTAGCGCACGTGTGTGTGTGTGTGTGTGTGTGTGTGTGTGAGTGTCAATCATACTCGCTCCGCATTTGATTGATGTAGGTGGCGCACGACGAGTTACTTGGCAGTAATGCGTATTTTTTTCTTCTCGGTCCTAAAAAATAAACGGCGGTGTATTATACTGCAGCATAATCTATACACATATATATATATATATATATATATATATATATATACACTATACACTTTTTATTAAATCGTTCGTTTTATTCCACAAGGAGTTGATGATTTTCACACGCTCAATACGAACACGACACCTGCGGCAGTTGCGAGATCGAAGCGAAATACGCACGACAGCGTTCAACAGTGGCACCTCGATTAGCAGACTACCCGGTGGCGGTTACTCGTGCATGGATAATGGCGATGTCACTCACGAAATATACGTCATTATTCAGACTTACGTGAGAACCCGTTTCGACTGTTAAGCACTCGCGCTAATGATTCGGGTCTAGAGTCGAACGCATTCCGTGCAGATGCGAAGGCGATGGGTATACCGGTAGTAAATGTCCGTACAATATAATATTATTAGTGTGCAACCTGCACGGGGAGATTTAATTGAAAACTCCCGAAAATACTAACCGTATTAATTATTAGCTTATCGCTCTGTTACAAACCATTCGCAAATAGTTGACGAACGTAAAAGTATAAAAAGGGCAATTTCCGGTCGATTGTACGTGTATTACTCGGTGCAATACGATTGAGCGCTTTTACCTTTTTTTCTGCAAAAAAAAACACAGCACGATTGTGCACAAAAAAAAAAAATGATAAATAGGTGGTTTGAAATGTTATAGTTAGAAATTCACTTATAGTGAAATATAGTACCTATTAATACATACCTAAATATGGTTATATAATTTTATATTCCTACCAACAATGTAACTTTACGGTACAAAAAGTTCTTATGGAACATAGGTACTATAGTTTTACATACGGTATTATAATAAAATAATTAAAGGGTAACTAATAAGTACTTTTTTTGAATACATCATAGGAATGCCTACTAAGAGTCAATAGTGTGAGTGAATCATTATAAAGACAGTTGGGAATTTCTTTAAGACTAACACTGTACAAATGTACAATAAATATTTATTGTGCGCAATCGTGTTGTATTTTCTCAATTATAAAAATGTAAAAATTGCACAACCGTGTTGTGTTTATTTGCAGGGAAAAAGGTAAGGAATGTACAATCGTGTTACGCTTACGCTCGTAATTACTTACCAATAGTCGAAACGACGACGTGATGTGATGGGTCCCGCAGAAACGAAATTGTACATTGACTGATACAGTGATACGTGATAACAATATAAATGTTATTGCGTTTCATTTCAATATTATGAACTACACTAATATCAAAGAACAAATTAGCTTATATATGATAGGTATGATCTTTGGTATTAGTTTGTTGAACACTGCCTGCACACACAGGTGGTAGAAGTCTGATAACGATTTTGATAATAGTTGAAATGAGATTCGTGTAAATGACAAATTGTCATTTTAATTTGAGGAAAACACGGAAAAACGTTTGTTATGACAAATAATTACCTTCATTGTTATAAAAAAAGGTATGTGACTAAAACCGAATGGATAATGTCCCCCAAGTAAAAATAGAAAGATGAAGGACTTAATTATACTTATTAATCGGATAGTATTTACTTATTATTAAATACCTATAACTTTCCATTTGATACTCGAACTATAACTAGTCGGTATATTCTGTATTGCAAGTGGTCCTAAATCTGTATTTTGTAAAATTGGAAGGCAAATATTTTTTATAAAATTAATTTTTGACTCATATGGGTAATTTTTTGGACATAATTAGGTTAGGTAAATTCGGGTCCCCGCGCCTCCATTGTAAATTGTAATACGTCCAAAGGAAATAAGGTCTGTCGGAAATTCCCACGAATCACTCACCTACGGCTGGCAGTATTGAGATACAATTATATAAATACTGGTATTTCTGTATTGATGTCCAGGCATTTCGATAGGTATTTACAGTACCAGTTCAATATTCAGTATTTCTGGTAATTTCAGTGTTATCGATTATTCGGTATTTTTGGTATTGTCCATAGTACGGTATTTCGAATTGTGTACCTACCTTTAATTAAAAGATTTTTAGTTTTATACACAAGGTTCTGAGATTAAAATATTTCTCTTTAAATTGTTCAATAAAAATATTTCAAAATTTAAAATGTCAGTCTTCACTCTTTATGAAATATTCCAATAAAACTATATACAGGTCGATCACTTACCATGCTCAACACTTTTTCTTTCAATACTTCAGTTATTCGAAATATGATTTATTTATAATTATTTACGAGGCTTATGGATCATTGCTGTTTGTGAATTGGCGATGTTAACGTTAAATTCTCATTGTCAAGAGGACGGACATTCATAAACGTTCATAATGCAAATTTTAAGCTATAAGAGTTCTCTTACTCTCTCACGATTATATTGTTTTGTCCACAATAAGTTGTATGAAAATGATTTGTAAAAAATTAGACGAGATAAAACAAATCTATGATAAACACGATTACGTTGATTGCATGTGGATTATTAAATGAATAATTTTACATATTATACTGCATATTATATCACGTTAAATGATGTAATGCTTCATGGTTTGAATTTTGTTTGTCAGACATTTCCATAATGTCAGTGAGTAAATGTAGAACAATATTAAGAGGAACACACTTATCCGTTAGAAGGTTTTTTTCGACATTACCATAGTATACAATAATTATTAATTACTAAGTGTTTATTAATTCATATTATTGCACATCGCACTATAATTAAATATATAATATAGTGGTATATAATTTGAATTCATTGTCCAACCGGCGTAGAACAATTAAAAATTATTTCAGTATGCGATGCAAATTCAATACGCCGTGGACCTATTTATATCCTTCGGGTTGGTTTTAAAATGTATTTTTTATGTTTCGGTAATCGTTGTTATTTGAATAATTAGGCATTATTCTATTTCATTAAAAAATAGTTACACTTAAATATTCCGTTATTATTCAATTAATAAACGTTGATGTGATACAAATGGTGAATACACATTTAGGCCATTTAGCCGACAATCAATAATAGTCCAAAAAATTATATTGATTGACAAAAAAAGTAACTGAGTTTAATAACATTTTACATAATGTATTTTTAAAAATTAAAAGAAATAATTAAATCATAGTATATATAGGATATCTAAAAAATAAAAAATAAATAATAGTGTATATTACACTTTGCCATTTTTTTACGCATGATACATTTTTAACTGACACTTTAAAAAAAAAGTGAAACTATACTGACTTTCAAAAGCCCGTTAAAATATGACATTTCAGTGATTTGTGGCGAGAAACAAGTACCGATTGATGTAACTGGCTCAATTTAAGCCACACCATAAGGTCGAAAATGTTTTAAAATGTTAAAATAAATTAAATAGGTACTATAGATGTACAAACTTCTCCTGATCGTACATTATAATATGATAACAGAGTGTAATTATAGAAATATAATAATGCAATTGATTAAAAAATTTTTCGATCAAAATAAATAGTTCTTAATTTTTTGTAATTAATGACTAAATGTTTATATTTGTTATGAGTGGATAAATTTACAATTTAAGATTTCTGACTCTCCTAGGCTATGCGTAGTTAAAATAAATTACTTTAATAGGTGGATGCACTTGGATACTAACCTAGGACAAGTGAAGTTGTGTATGCGTAAGAGTAGACACGTTAACAATGATAATAGTTTCATTTGAACTTTAAAGCACTGTAACCGTACACAACCAACTGTTTAAATAGATTTTATTCAAAATTAAATAAAAAAAATTTCCTTCGGGCCGGATTTGAACCAGCGACCTATGGATATCTATGATTTTAGCCACTACAGTCCACCGCTCTACCAACTGAGCTACCGAAGGATACAGACACTGTTGCTTGTCTGTGCATTTAAACCAATTTTTTTCTACTTTCACCATCTCGCCAATAACGAAATGATAGTTTGGAGTACAAACTTTATTCGAAAGTAAACTCGACATTCGGTAATCGCATAGCGCCGTGTGATAGAGTGGCATACCGACTGACTAGCTGATACGTATGTATGTAGTCTGTTAAATGTAAGTATAGGAGTAGGTAACCGTTTCGTTTGAGTACAGATTAGGACAATACGTTACATCTATTTTAGCTATAAGGCCTATTTTCCTATATGTACAATAAAGGTATTACTATGTGTCATAAATTCAACATTTCAAGATTTGCACTAATATCAGTATCATGGTTGGGTTATATTAAATTTTATATAAATAGTACCTAGGTATTTTATAATTATTGTACATCGGTGTTCGGTAGAATAAATTATACAAGATTGTGATCTAGTTGGTTCCGATAAAATGAATTATACAACACAAGCCAATTACTTATCTAATTGGTTCAATTACCATATTATAATAATATTGATCGATAGTCAATAAAATAATCATGAACTCTAGAAGTTAAATTGTCATCATGATCATTTATAATGTGTATCATTATCACTAAACAGTAGTGGTAACACTTATTTTTAGTAATGTTTGACAGGTGAGAACTTACCTATATTTTCATCAATTATATTTGCCATAAAACTATGCTAAAACTTATTGGTTTTATTTGGATGATTTTATTTCGAAAATTATTTTATTTGATGATAAATGTTTTGTGAAATGTTCATTTATAAAATTTGTTCTAAAAAATCTCTACAAGATACTTGCATTTTGTTTAATAGAATGTACAACTATCAATAATATCATGTCAAATGTAATAAACCTGCAGCTCACTGTCTAACATCATACTACAATGCATACACGTGGTACTACAACAAACGTGGTCGATAAATGACAGTTCGTTGTTGTTTCTTATCAGATGTCTTCCACCGACTAGCGTTTATACCAGGGGTATGGTACTGAGTGAATTAGCCGAATTGGGCCTGTATGGCCTTGAAAATGGTGCCAGTAAACGTTTCGGTAACTCTGGTGTACAAACGTATAAACTCAGATTGGCGTGCGGGCTTGTTTCCATGTTTTTTAACTTTATTATTCGTACTTCAGGGTTCTGAACAGATTACAGGTAAACAAGAGCACGATCAGCTGATTGGGTGTCGCGCCTATATTGTTCTTTATGGATACCTAAATTTTTTCCCTCATCAGAGTTCAGTCCACGGTAATGGATACCGCATTGGTAAACCACTTCATTACCACTAACCTGGAGGGGTCGCGGTCCGAATAGGAGAGCCGGAGTTACCGCAATAGAGCTAATAGGTCGGTTTGTTTCAGTCATCCGATTCACCGAGTAATAAATAAAAATATTATAAAATATGGTCATATGTGACTTCCTCACATAATATTTGGATGTGATAAACTTTTCATTCGGGTTATAGTAGTCATAATATATAATTAATATGACTTTTCTCGTCTTAATATAATATCAACTATATTATTCATCCTGCGTACTGCAGCAATATTATATTGTGTGTGACACTATTTAACAGGTGATATTCTATTTAGTTAATTAATAAGTAAAATGAGATTGTGTCGTCAAAATATATATATATATATTACTATAAATTGTAATATTACAATGCTATAGGTTTGGGACTTCCATAAAACTTCATGTTAAGCAGATTTGCCTCTTGATAATTTGTGGGTGAATATTATATTTAGAATTCTAGATAATATCCTAAAATACCGTTATGTGTAGGTACTATGAATTATACTACCAACGTCCAACTGTAACTAGGTATAATTATTATTATTCTGGTTTAATTATTCTAATGGAAAAAGAAGTTCAAGTTTTAATGGCGGTTTCAAAGTTTATCTCTCGCACAGATAACTTTTTATGTGTATACATACCTACATTATACAAAAGTACTAGGAGATTTTGTAATTTTCAATAATATTTTGTTCTGCAAATTAAGTTAACAATTTGCTATGAACAATACAATTGCAGTATTATTAAACTTTATAAACATACTATTATTCATATTTATGATTGTAGGACGGAGGTATTATAGATACATATATATTTATAAAAAGATTTATTTTTAATTCATCTTAATATCTTATTATTAATTGACTTAGTTTTATTTTATTTCTTAGATAATATTCAAATTATTGTTGCTATAAGCAATTCAATTATTATAGTCACGATGACGTATAATATTTAAAATGCAATTTAATGTCAGTAATACAGTAATAGAATTATTGAACATATTGTTAATATTACAATATCTTGATATTGATTATTAGTACAATATTTTCTACAATTAATTCAATGTATAAAATGTATTGCATATCACAATTTATAGATTTTTAGTACCTATCATTACTGTGAAAAATTATAATGGATATAAATATATAATTTAGTTAATGTTTTATTCTTATAACTTTTAAAAACAACGTGAAACTGACAATGCTTATACATAATACTACCTGTACCTATTACCACCTTCATCCGGGTTAAAATTAATCTAGTTTATCCATCGTTTATCGTTCTAATTCAGTCGAAAGATATAATACTTACAAACACAATTAGTGCAATAATAATTGTTAATTTGATGATTTTCCACTTTTTAACTCTGGACATATTTATTTATGTTAATACACAATTCTGGATATAGATTTAACGAGTGCTCAAAATATTGCGAAAATCCAATATCATTGATATTAGTATTCGTCTGTATCGTCTTTATTATGAGTGTTTATAAAAAAATATGTCCAGAATTAAAAAAGCAAATTATAAAAAATGTTAAAACAAAAATGTTTTATCATATTTCTACTAATTATTATAATGGTAATATAATTTGTAACCAATGGCAACTATTTAAATGAAAAAAAAAATATTTGATTTTCGTGAGCAAAAACTAAATTCATGAGTAAGCTATTCTAACTATAACATCCTTATAGAGGTTGAACAAAAAAGCTATGAATCGAGTTTCGAGGAATCAATTAATATAACTATAATTGAATACGGTCTAGTAGTTGTTGAGTTTATAGAGAACAAACAAACAAAGAAACATTCATCTTTATATAGAAAGATTTAACAAACAGTTATTGTTTATTAATACACAATAACTAATAAGGTTATTATATTCAGATTATCTATGGTGCCTAAATTGGTAAAAACTTGACTCTAATACAACACAATTTGACAATTTTGCTTATAGTATCAAATACGATAAGCAAAATACAAAAAATGTTACAATATAAGAATTTATTTTAATGCAATATAATATACACAACTAGGGTGGAACAGAATAATACAAAGGGTAGCTCGAATGTCGTAAAAACTTATCATAAATTTGCTTATGACTCGTATGACTTGTTTTATTGGTACACTACATGATTATGATGTTTATAAATAATTTAATAATGTCTGCAAAAATATAGAATAGTTAATAGTTAATACTATAATATGTTGAGATGTAGATAAATAAATTAAATACAAATTGTCTGATGAATGCAATTTATCAAAAGTATATTATTTTTCCGAAGAAAGTTTGCAGACATTTTGTGGTAATAACTGAGGGAAATTGCATTTATTTAATGCTATGAGATTAAATAAAGTTGTATTTGACGTGAACTAGTATACAATTATTGAGAGAAACCTAAATATAAATAAATAAATGTTTAACAATTTCTCAGAAAAATGTGTATGCAAACTTTAAATGAATTTGTATTTTATAATCTTACGTAAAAATATTGTTTTCAGAACTAATCTAGGTCAAACTGCATTAATATTATGAATTTTAGTTAACACTATATCAATTCCAACAAAATATATGTACAAGGATTGAATTAATAATATGATATGAAAGCTTGTACACAATTTAATCATGAATAATAAAATTGGATGTGGTGATTACTAATGCTGAAATAATATATAGGTAATTAAAAATGATTAACCATATTTTTAATGGATTACTAGACCATAACAATATTCGAATAAATGGTTTAAATAATTATAGGGAAACCCGAAAAACATAGGCTTAACATTTTTAACTGAGTATATAAATATAAAAAATATGTATACATTTCGTTTAATGTATGTTTTATGAATTTATTTACAGAGAGATATTAAGAATATCATAGGGTAATATTTTGTGAATTAAGTACGAATATAATATAGTAAACCATATTAATTGTTTCATAATGCATATAATGTGGTCAATGGTCAGCCCACTGCTGCACATTATTACAATATTATTTTCAACATCAAATTATTTGACTAAGTGTAATGAATATGGGTATAAATAAATTTAGCTAGCTATTAGCTCTAAATTATGATAACGTTTATACTATACAGCAAAATAATTTAATGTTGTTTAGTACAAAAAAATGTATATATTATATATACATATATGAATGTATAAAAGTTTTGTTACTACAAAAGAATATACAAATTTTAAATTAAAACAATACAAAATAATATTATTACAATTATCAGAGTATAATAATTATTTAAATTTTAAATGAGCAAATTGAAAACTATTTAAAGCGTCTAAGAAAATATTATGCGTATTAGATAATATTACCATGTATTGCTTATAGGCTATAATATACAACGTTCATTTTGAAAAATATTATTATATCACAAAAATAGTAAAAATCTAAAATCACTAAAACCTATTCGTTACAACGGTATAAACGCGTTATACATAAATTAAATAATAAATAAAACAAAAAAGTAATTAAATATTTGTGAGACGTCGTGTACATAAACGCGTGCGCTCGAAAAAAAAATCTGGCCTTCTGTTTATGTTTGTGGGAGTGAGGAAGAAAATGGTATAAAGTACCCATTCACCTTCGGAATGACACGTTGTCGAGGACTTCGGTAGATGTGGTGGTGTTTGAAACTGACGAACTCGCGACACCATCGAATTGCGACGAAATGGTAGCGAGATCGGACTTGTTCGGCTCGTCTGACGAATGTCGTGACACGGCGGCTGTGGCCGCGGCCACAGAAGCGTCCATGGATGGTCCCGCCGAGTACGATGAGAAGAACGTCAGAGCTTTCATCAGCTGATAGCTCTTCGATATGGGAATGTTACTGTCATATAATTTCTTAGACGACTTGCAGTCAACGTAGAACCACCAGTTGCACTTGAGTATGGTCTGGTCGAACAGCGTCGATTCGGGGCACAAGAAGCTCTTTTGCGTCAGACCGTCATCGGTGAACGCGCATACGTGGAACACCTGTAACGTAAAC
The DNA here is from genome assembly GCF_001856785.1 of Myzus persicae. NCBI lineage: Eukaryota > Metazoa > Arthropoda > Insecta > Hemiptera > Aphididae > Myzus > Myzus persicae. The sequence goes on along the minus strand of NW_019100891.1, from coordinate 305,202 downwards.
ATAATAATTATGACATTGTCTCGTTTACATCATTCACGTTTAGTAATACTATTAAATTATAGACCAAACCTATGAAGACACTATTAAGAGAGATGATAAATAATAATACGTTCATTTTATATTATAGTATACAGTATGTCTAGCCACAACATGGCTTAGTTGCATCTATATGAGTATCGATTTGAATACTTGCGTATTTTTTAGTTACAATGAATACCTACTTTGAATTGAAAACATTTATGAATATGATTTTTGAGAAATTTAGCAATTTTATTTTTGATTTACTTATCAAAAAATATTGTAAACTTTAACAATAATTGTATGAAATAATACTAATATAATATTAGTTGGGTACAATTTTATTTACATGGACAAACATGGTGAGACATACTTCGATTATATGTGCATGTAATAGTTATTTAAATTAAATAAAATAATAGTAAATAATAAATATTATGCAAGTTGGTACATGTATGTATATAAATGTAGTAGGTACATTATAATAATATATTGGCTAAATCGTAACAATCAGGTGTAACACTCGTTTGTACTCTTGCCGTAATCAGCATCTAGGCTAAAGAGAACAGTTCCCTAATCACATAACCGGTCACAATCACAGTGATATACTAATACATTTAATAATTTCTATGGTTTATACATAATCACTCAACTAATGAGCGCCAATTGAAATTTATTTACTTAACAATTAAAATTAAATTATTATTACAAAAGTAAAATACACATAGTAATGTTTAAATCATCATAACTATTCAGTTATAGAAGTATTTTATACTACCCAGTATGGTTCTTAAACTGAATAGATCATATAAATTAAATATTATCATTTATCTATTATTATATCTATATAAAAAAAAGTATATGACTAACAAGTAGTAACAAACAACAACACCTGACATGTCAAGACCATTATGAACTAAGTAGAAGAAATTAAGAGGGCTGAGAGTGACGTGTTTTAAGGAGTAATATTTAGGCATTTCATATAGCAATTTATTTGAGCTGTATTACTGTGTGAGAAGTAAATTAATGTGAGTGTGTGTAATTCTTAAGATTCGTTATTGAGAACCAGACACCAACTGCTCACCACCCGCATATTATACATTCCGCACGGATAGGCACATGTCAATGATACAGATCTTATCAAGTATACGCTATGATATTTAAATGACAAAAGTCAAACACTTAGACAAAATTGAAGGACTTAGTTTGACGGATTTTAATTTTAAAAATCGTTATTAATTAGTCATTGTGTTAGCTGGAATGACCAAGTGGATTTTATTTATTCAAATCATTCGATAAAATATTGACGATTTAAAAAATAAGAATTTTGATATTATATATATATAAGTATCCCATTCATTTGTGTAATAATGATAAATTTCCACTGCCATGCTTTTGTAGATTTGTTGAAGATTTTAAATTAGTTTTCAAAATTAAAATCTTTCAAATTTAAGTCCCACAGCTTTTTCTACGTGGTTCTTTTGGATGTGATTAGTTATACATGATTAAGCCACCTCAAAAGAGATATTATAAAACGTACGAACAAATAATATTATAAAATTATCATTGTTATGATCGACTAAATATTTTTTCTAATGTCCAACTAAAAATTATTTAAAATTTATTTTACTCAACATATTTTTTATAAGCAATTTACCAGTAAAAGTTAATATTGTATATTATCGTTGTGATTTGTAATAAATATTTTGAAATATTAAGACAAATTAAAAGGATATATTTAGTGATTGCCGATTGGCGAACAATCATTTTTCAATTTATACATTTAAATACGATAATGTTTTTTATATTGTAATATAATATTAAGTACTTAAAAAAAAAATTTTGTGATTTGAGATAAAAATAAGTTCAATTATTTCTTTTTCATTTTTGTCGGTCACAATAATTGGAATATTTCTACCCATTTTCCCATGACATTCAACTGTCTGTGCTATAAAGAAAAGTTTATTTACGACCTTGTGAAAAACTATACATTCGTATAGTTACTTCACAGACCTTTATCTCCTGCTATATTTTGTTGTCAAAAAAATAATGCAAAACAAATCCGTGTTATGATTTTCATATATTTGTTTTATTTGTTTAACCTTTCAGAATTCCCTTTAGATTTTCGTTTGAACTATTTTATACTTAGAATAATATGTGTATAATACATGATACGTTGATGTGAGCTTCGAAGAAGCAAATATTTTGTTAAATACAATCGTATCTATGAAGGTTAGATAAAATTAATGAATAGTGAATATTTACACCTCACCCCTATGATTAAACTTGCAGCTAAATTAATTAATTAGAATCTCAAACCGTTATTGCGATGGATGAATAATAAACAAAAAGAAAGTAGGAATATTTAAAAATAAATATATAGTCTGTAATAAACACGGCGTTATGAATAGGCAATTTTGATACTTATACATTCACGAATCATGACATCTGGATAAGTCTTCAGTTTTTAAGTTTAAACTGTTACAATACAATATTCTATCAAAAAGACGTCGCGCGTCGTGCACACATATTATGTCGAATCCGTCTTACTAGTGCTTAAAAATAAAAATTCTACGTTTAGAATCCATCAAAATTTAATATTTTTATTTTTATGTATAGAGGATTTACCTATCATCAAATGTATAGGTAAAATTATTATTTCACATAATATTCCACTTATTTCTTCTGAAGGATAATTAATTTGTTTTGCGTGAGGTGAAGACAACTTATATAAGGACGTCATATTAACAATAATACATTAATACCTATGTGTCCAGTCATAAAAACAACCAATCATTATAAAATTAAAATGGGTTAATTAAATTAAAATATTACTTTGAATTGGTATGAAGACGTATTTTTACATAATGTATTCAAACACTTAAATGAATTAACATAAGCTCTATAAGATGACATGATGCTGTAAGAATATAATAAAAATGAATATACACGTTTTTAGAAATACGGTGTGATGATTATACAATTTTACGTCATCGAATTTGATTAAAAACTTTAACAATATAGTATAATATTATTACGATTTAATAATGATCACTCCAATAATAGGTACCTAATATAAAGTCTAAACGCTGTCGTGTATTTATATACTTACCAAACGTGACTTCTATGTCATTAAATTTTTGGGTACTTTTTTATTTTACTTACGATTTATATTTATTTATGATTGTGAAAAAATATATAGGTATAATAAGCGTACCTCCAATGTCTGATATTCGCATAATAGAATATTATTATTAGGAATTAGTTAAGTTAAGTTATGAGACTTAACGTGAATACAAATTAACACATTTAAAAATAACAACAAATTATTTTCTACATTATGTAATTTGGATTACACATTTTCGATAAGCAGATTCTATTTAATATTTACATTATATTATTTGTGTTAGCCATTAGCTATCAATGTCAGATGGTGAAATTAAAAAAAAACCTAATTTAGCTCGTAACAAAATAATATAATCTCGCTGTATGATTTGAAACGGTACGATTGTAACCGTTGTGTGCTGCTGTTATTATTAAATATTATTATATAACGCGACACGATGGTTTGTACAAGAATACCCACCCACGAGTCATGAATGTGCGGATTTTTGTTATCTTTGCTAAGCACGCCACGGCTGAGTGTTCGGCGTGACTATTTCGCTGCGGCACCGACCCTTGTCTAATTTTAAAGTAGTAGAGTCTAAAAGTTAACGTTTGGGTAGATTCCTACAGTTACATATCCATTTGTCCAGCGAAGGTAGGTACATATAAGATTTCAACCTCCAACCACGATATCACAATCTTTATGCTAATGAATTTATTTAGCGTAGTTCCACCCTACCCTCATCAACAATATCATGATAGTTATTTGCATGTTATATTGTTATTATTTGCTCATATAATACTACGTATATTATGTAAACTGAAGTGGGTGTTTGGGTATTGGTATACTCCAATAACACAATAAAATTGATCAAACTTCCCGATTTCTGCTCCACGAACACAGCAGAAGTCTACTCGATTTCCCATCCATTAGAAATAATTAAACAACACAAGATAGATAAAGCACTCTACTAAGCAAATATCTAAACAGCATCTGCAACATAAACCAACCCAACGACATATCCAGAATAATTCAAAATCAGATTTCTCTAATTAAACATAACAACCAAAAAGTTCCACTGTTATAGATTCCCAGCCATAAGAATCTCTGACAATGAGACACTTGACATCTATGCCAAAAGAGGAATAAACTCCATTGAAGTCTCCTCAGTCCAAATGTGTTCTCTGAGTGACATCAAAGGAGTTTTACAGTCCCTGATACTGCAACAGTGGCAACATTATTGAGATTCGTCACAAAAAAAATTATTAAGATCAAACTCTTTATTAACCCCTGGTCTCCACTCCTTACCAAAATACGACATGAAGTCATAATAAACAGACTGAGAATTGTGCATACATGGCTTATACAATGCTTATTCCTCATAAAATCCGAAGAACCCATCAAATGTATTACCCGAGGAGAAATTCTAACTGTCAAACACGTTCTTCTACTCTTTAGTTTAACTCATTTCACTGGAAAATTGGTGTTAGTGTACCTCGAAGCTCCCTTTGAGAATTTATTGGACAGAGACGGAAAATCCACCTGTGGTGGATTGGATTTGGCTCTTGGTATAATTTCGAACGTGGTTCAAACTACTCTCTACATTTTCCTGATATCTCTAAGAACAATTTAATATTTTTTTTCCAAAATCAGTCAAATAGTTTTTCAATGTGTATGAAAGCTATAAGCATACATTCATTTTTATATATTTAGGATTGTATAAAAGTCTATTTAATCTAATCTAAACTACATGTAAATAAAAAAAAATATTCGACTTTCGTGAGCCATTTTATTCCAACTAATAGGGATTGACAAACGAAACTATGAACACTCTTGTGTCTCAAGAAATATGGGTGCACAATTTGGTGCCAATCGGTTCAGTTTTTTCGAAGTCCATAAGCCCCATACAAACAAACATTAATTTATATGCTTAAGTACAAACAGATTTACATATTTCCTTTCTTATTTTGAATAATTATAGTTTTATTTCAATAAAGGTTTTTACTGTGTCAGAAATGTTAACATTTGATTATATTACCTATATTACATTTTATGAACACTGAGTACGTTTCATGTTACATTTAAAAAAACGGCAAGGTTTAATAATGTATTGTACTAAATCTTCAAAGCTATTGAGTAGTTGAGTATTTAAATATTAATTTGGTTAGTTTTGGTTCTATATTTTAGTAGTATACCAATAGAAATTCAAATATTTAAGTTTTTCAATTAATTTATTCAATTTTATCTGTATTTAAACAAATCATATATTTTAAATACCTGATATATATCTCCATAACGTATGACGTTATACGGAAAGCATAATATATTATATATGTACAGTTAATACGTTATGACTTTTTGACATAGTTTAGGTGATCTAACATTCAATTTTTTTTATTTTATTTAGCATATAATCAATATACTATACGCTTGTTACATATATATTGAAGAAATATTAAATATTAATGTAATAAATAATGATATATACCTATAGAAATTGCAGTCCATCGACGTCGATCCATGATAAAATGATGATCATTTTTCAAATTTTTTTATGTGCACTCGCATAATTTGTAATATGCCAAGAGGTAAATTTTACAATACATATTATTTTACAACCTATTTACCTCCATCAACAGTCATCTCATTACTTAAACACATTTTTAATTGTTCAATCAATATTTTATTTAATAGGTATCTATATAATTTTCTAAGTTTAAAATGTGCAATATTATTCTAATCGATGTAAATCAAATATGGGGTTTTTTTACATAGATACATTGGTAAAAATTTCTTTGGAAATGTAAATCTATTTTTATAAAATAAAATAAAATCGAATCAATCAATTTGTTAGTGAATGAGCACAAAACATGATTACTTTTAGGAATGTTCAACCCAGTTATATCCTGTCATCCATTTTCATTATATACTATTGAATAATATTGAATAGGTTCCCTATCTTTAAGAACAGAATACACTCGTATACGTATCCATTTATTATTTTATTATATGCAGACAACAATACGTAGTCGGTAGGTAGTGACAAATATATGTCCATACATGCACTATTAATAAATCGTCATGTAAGAGCTCTTTAACAGATTAACCGTCAAACGAGGAGTAATGACTAAAGATAATATTATATGGCCCTTGTATATTAGTTTTTAAAGATTTTTAAACTTATGTTTAAATGTGTAATTCTCTATATTATCTCTCTCTAATTAATATTTTATATTAGCTATCTAAATTATAATTTATACTAGCTTAATTACCCAACTACTCATTATTATTGAGTTGTATTTTTATTATTTTCCTATTCAACAAAAATTCTTGAAGTTTTAAAAATACAGACTTTTTTTATTTCTATGACCATACTTACTTGATTAAAGATCAAGAAAGTAAAATTAGGAAATCTTACAATTGTCTTCATTATAATGTTTTGACGTTAATTTTCTAAAAAGTGATTATGTACACCCACAATTTATTAATGATACGAATTGATTATTGTGAATAAAATCCTCAATAAACCTAGTATAAAATAGTTCACCTATGTCCTATAGTAAACCTATATTAATAATAATCTGACACTTACCATGCAACCCAAATCCTCGTCACCATACAATCCGGGGAAATGTTTCTGGTCACCGCAACTGAATGTTGTGTCGGGCAGGTCCACTTTAGACACAAAGTTGTCATCGAAGTTCTTGTCGTATCCAACGGGATAATATTCCTTGGGGGCGTTCATCACCTTGCCCACCTGACTGCCCACGTATTTCGACTTATACGGTTTGATAGGTATTTTCTTAGCGACCGTCTGTTGCTCGTCCGAAAAGTATGCTGAGGTAAGTGCCGGAGGCGGTTGTGGCGTGGTAGTGGTGGTAGGTAACGCGGTAATAGTCGTGGTCGGTGTAGGTGTGGTTACATCGTCGGCGGGTTTCTGGTAAAACGGCTGTTGCTGCTGCCGTTGTCGGAGAGCCATGGCCAGCTGTTCAACACTCACGTTGTTGGCGGCGGCCACATTGAACAGCGACATCATCGACGCCGAATCTACTTCGTTTGACAGAGGCGAATTACTGTCGATTTGCTTTTTCCGGTCGTCAGACACTGGCGCCGTGGGCATCACGACTATCGGTCGCACGTCTACCGAGTTTTGCGGACTTTGGCCGAAAGCCTATTAAAAAAATATCAAACAAAAAACGTATAAGTACACTGTGAAGTATTTATTAGCATTGTACTCGTATAATCACAAGAGTGACAATAAAGTATTGATACGTATACAAAATAAAATAATATATTATTAATTACCATGCGGGGTTGGCCTAAAAATGTATAATAATATTCGAGAAATAACTTAATCTACTGGCAATTCGAGTGAGTAGGAACCTACTTCAATAGATGTGACATAGTAGTCAAATTGTAATAGGGTGCGGAGATGAGGTAAGGTGCGAGTATAAAATTCACAGTGTTTTAACACTAAATGGGTGAAATGTTCCGGTCCTGAAATGACGGGAAATTAAAGTACATGTGATACGGCCGATTACAAAGGACTATTATACATAAACCTAGATAAATTACTGTTATAGTGGTGCACTAATGGAGAATCGCTGGCTGGATTATAATATAATAATATAACATGCATAAAATATTATTGTAATATAGTTGATGATATGAAAAGAGGCACGGTACGTGTAGTGGAGAAAGGTTAGTGTCAACTTTATTAAGCATAGGTATATATATTTTTGGAGTAGGGTCACTTCGTCACAAAGCTCATGTTAAAATAGATGACGCGTTATATGATGCCAGACATGAAAGTTTCCAACCTTCTATTTTCGCCAAATTGTTGTACAATACCGTAACTGTTATTACTTTTTATACACTACCTGCTATGTGAATACACATGTATATAGTCAGTATAGAAACGTTGTGCGTTAATCATTGTAATTTTGTCTATTTAATATCATTATGTGGCTTGGTGTGGCGTGGTGTCTACACTCAGTTGTGTATGCGCTCTGGATGTACACTGTACCCACCGGCCGGTGTTGCTAGCTCCCGGATGGGTGACCACTCGAGATTTTTAGCAACATATCCTTGTACCACATACACAAACACGTGTTACAACCCTAGCAACACAAAAACGTACTCAAAATATCCAAATATTTTTTTAAAAAACACAACCGTACCACCGCACACCTAATGCCCTATGTTGCCACGGGATCCCTCACTAATAATAAAAAAAAATATACTATTATATAATTTGGTTATGTAGTATTATATTTAACTCTCTATAAGTGATGAAATACAAACTTTCATCGGTCATATGTCTATAGACATTATACAAAATATATATTTATTTAAGATTCTCTCATAACTCATTAGTAGGGCTAGGATTTTAATGACCCAAAAAACCTAAAAAAATGACCTTAAAATAACCTAAAAATGAACTTAAAAATTGCCCAAAAGATAAAAAATGATTTTAAAATGTTATAAAAATGCATTATAATTATTAATTAATATTTCGGTAAAAAATTATTTAAATTATAATATTATAAAAAAATAGCAAAAAAAATGTTAATTTAGGATTTTCTTGATATGAATAATTGAGTTTGAAGTTTGGACTTATCATGCAACTGCCAGCTTAAAATTTTCTGAAAAAAACAACAAAAATACTATAAAATAAAAAATATATACGTATATTTTTTTTATTCTGAAAATTACGTTTAAATTGTATTGTTGCATTGGACAATCGGTAGCTCCTTCAAATTTTCAAATACAAATGCCTGCCGATTATCTGCTAGCAATGTTTTGTAGCATGAAAAACTTTTATAGTATCGAAGTTAATTGTTGTAATATATAAGTGGTTTTATTATCGATAACGAGTATTAACACACTACTACACACTGTACTCTCCACATCACTGTCATTTAATTTAACGATTAAGATAACTCGAGGTATCGAAGATTATTCTCTATACTATCTCTATAATTGAAATATTGAATATGATATTATTTCTGTTATAAATTCAAAACTTTTATCGAGAACATCTAGTGTAAATGAAAATGTATAAAAATATTACCTAGATTTCAAAAAAGTATAAAAAATGCCCGTAAAATTGAAAAAATGACCTAAAAATGACCCTAAATCCTTAAAAGTACAAAAAATGCAAAAAAAAGCAAAATAAAAACTATAAATTTGGACTCGTATATGACCAAATCACATTTTGTGCTTGAAAAGCTATGTCCTGTAAATCCTAAAAAAAAATGCAAAATCTTATACTATCCTAGCCCTACTCATTAGTGAAAATCGTAAACATGTTTGAATCGATATTAAGCTTATGATTTTAAGTGGCTATTTTTTTCATCTTCAGGTGTTATACAACTAGTTAAATAATAAAAAATATTTTACACACAAATATCTAAAAATCAAATGAATATCTAAAGCAGTTTTTTGTAACAAAAAAAATTATATTATAATTTGTAAATTATAGCTGTGGGTTGGTTTTAGATATCGCAATGTACTGAACCATGTTATATACAATACGAGCATGTTGTTCATAAAAAACTAATAAATTGAACCAGGGAGGTCGCTTACCACAAATTGTGAAACACTGATCTGTACTATTTTGAAATGTATTTCAATGAAAATTATATTAAAAAAATGTATTTACTAGAGTAACGATGCAACATTATAACGCTTCGCCTACATTAAAGTTAAACATAAAAACAGTTCGATGTTCTCTATAGTCTATACATTGATCAATTATAGATTTCTAAACTTTTAAACACAAATAGATATTTAATCATATAATTTGACCTAAAAAAAAAATATATATATATATTATATTATGTACAAACATATTAATACAAAAAACGACGTTATTATTTACGAACAATTTTAAAATTATACTTTATAATATTTTTAAACTGATGAAATAGGTAGCAAATCATATTGTTTTAATTATTTATTTTTCCATTTAACGTAACTAGAATAATTGATTCAAAGCTATTTACGCTGATAGACAAAATCCATTATCACCAAATTAACTTGAAAAAAAAAGCTCTTCATAAAGATAATATTTTAATTTTAATTAATTTGTTGAGTAAAAGTATATATTTTTATTCAGGATTTGTACCTAATCAATATTATTAACATTTGTTAATTTACTGTTAAATTGCAATACAGCTTGCATCCATAATATATTAAATTAAATAGTATTAGTGCACTTTTAACTTCAATCAAGTTAAATAAATTGATTATTAACTTATGGATTATTAGTATTCAAATATATTTTATTGAGTCTATTGACCATTCCTAAATTGTTTCATGTTCAGTAGACATATATTGCAAAAGTTATTCCTACATAGAATATTTAGAAATTGTTATTTCATTATTATTATTAAGATTATTCATATTTTAATTTAGATGGAGAAGAAATAATTAACAATTGTGAATATTAAAGATTGTTGTTGTTTAAGATCAAATAATAATAAAAAAAATAGTTTATAAATAAATAATGTATTCAATTTAGTGTATAGGACCGTAAAATAAAAATAACTTAACATAATCACGTGCAGTTTACTTTATGTGCAAGTTAAAGTTAACTGGCTCAAATAACAGGAAAACAGATACAACTACTACAGACCTAAAATTATGAATATTATCTCATTTATAATTTTCATCAACGTATTATACTTACCATAATCACTATTCATTATAATAAATATAGTCATTATGCTATTATAGTTAGAATACCTCTCCGTTATATTATAAGAATTGTACAAACGATTTTATAACAAAAATATAACTGCTAACTTATAAAATCTTCATTAAAATAATTATAACTCGTCTCATAACTATCTTCAAGACTTAAATTACTAAGAAATGTTCAAATGTATTGGGTCACAAAATCACAAGGTACATTCCTTACATTCCTGTAATATGCTATCGTTGAAAATATTCCATAATAATTTCGTGAGTATTAAATCACTCATACATTTAAACATCGAAATAAATTAGTTAATATTCCTGAAACATATGTACTGTCAATCGATGCTACAAAAACAAAATTCATGACCAAAATTTGTAGTTGTGTTATAATTATATAATATATAATTATATTCCATTCATACTAAGATAATTTGCAATTGCGTCATATACATTGAGAAGTTTATGAATTTATCTGTCAACTAAAATACACAAAAATGTTTGCATGTTTACCAATCTGTCGTACAGTGTCCAGTAAGTAATATATGTGATACATTTGAATTTAATGACATAACGATATCATTGTAACAATGATTTTTAACGAAAACGGTCTGTCAGCCTATGTTACTAAGTATATTTTATGATATATTATTGATATCAAAGTAATTTGTTTTTATTAGTAATACACTAATACAGTAAGTTGAATTAATTTTTGTCGAAAAATTGCATTTGAAAATGTCATTGTGTGTATAATATATAATAATTAAATAGGTACTTAAGAAGTTTCAAATACCTAACTACGAATAATATTTTTAAATTACAACAAAATATCTAAAATCGTTATTCTTCGTTTAAACATCTAATTTTGTCCAAATTTGAACTTAAAAAATCTAAAAAAAAAACTTTGTACTTATATATATTTTTTTGTTTATCTTATGATGGTACTTATGGGAAACTTTATTTGAATTGTCATCCTTACAACTACATAATTTAAACATTTTATACACTTTTAACTAAAAAATGATTACAATAATAATGACATTTCCAGTTACATTTTCTTTTAAATTATAATTCGTAGCAATAACTATTTAATTTATTTATAATCAGGATTTTTAATATACGTTTTATAAAAATAATAAAAGACATATTCAAATAGTATTCGACACAGAATATTATGAATTGATTTATGACTATCTCAAACTGAAAAATGATTATATTTAAATAATGTACATTTAATGATTTGCCAGAGGAGATTATATTTTTATTGAAAGCCAGGTCACACATGTCATTGGGCATGTAGGTGTTTGTTGCATAATAAAGTGTTTTTTTTATTCACAATATAGGTACCAAGACTATAAACTGTCAAAGTGATCACAAGCTTGTCAATGTACACTATTGAAGCTCTTAGGCCCGGTCATGTGTAGTATTAATACAAATAATAAGTATTTAACCATTACTAAAATGAAGTTGCTGTTAACCGAATGACAGTGCAAATTAGCGATTTAAATAGTGGAAAACATAAAAGAATAAAGACATAAAAATCACCTAGATATTATGGACGACGCCTAAAACGCAGTTTGATTTCACCTAGTATAACGTTATGCACAAGTAGTCATACATAAGTGAACATTGTGTAAACAATGTTAAATAAATAAAAATAATGTTAAAAAAAAAAGTGTTAATTTTAACTAAATCAGTCGACGATTCACATTTTGTCATCGTATAACAATCACACTATAGTGTATTTATTTTGATTATAGGTATTAGGTACTATAATTTTGTATATGGCATGGCAGCCTGGTAATATTAATTATACTTCATCTTACGAAAAGTTTTCATTCTATGAATCGGGGTCACATAATTTTTACTTTCTCGGCGAAACTGCAATAATGCACTTCCAAATAAATTATTAAAAATTTTAGTAATCGTACCATTAATTTAACAGTAGCTGACTGTGTTAATAAAAAAAAACTAAGCAACTATTGTTTTCACGCATTAAAAAAAAAAAATCAAAGTATCATGCCTATTAGGTGGGTACTCTAAATCTTTAAATCAATTATGGGTTATAAGAATTGTTTTTTTTAGTAAGTTGTATTTCAAAAATACTAAAAATATTTAAATATACCTACATCAAAATTTAACATTTAATTTTGAAGCAATTGAAAACAAGCTTAAGGTTTAAATGGAAACATAGATGAATAATTAAGACAAAAAAACCTGCTGGTTTCGAATTACTGTATCCATTTTCAATATACTCATGAGAATATAGGTACTTTTAAAATTATTTGACAACAGATAAGAATATATTATTTTTGAGGTACTTAAATTGACTATAATATGATAAATTATGATGTAGTTACTCAATGTTTTAAAAATATAATACAAGGTTAACCTAAAACAGATCATTTTTAGAAAATTTGAGATATTTTTAATACAATTTTAAAATTATGGTTAAGTAGTATGTACAAGAGGAAATCTAATTTAAATATAAACTGGTAAATATTTATAATTAGTTCAATATTAATCAACCTATTTTTACATTTAAATTTAATAGACCTGCATTTATAATTACTCCTATCTTAAAGCTGAAAAACACTCATTATATTTTTGAGAAATTTGTCCAGTGGTTGACATTTTTTTTGTAATTTTTAAATAAGCAAATTTTATTTAAAAAATATAAATTTTCACTGCAGTAAGGTTTTATTATTTTATAGATAATTTGTGTGCGAGTATAATTTTTATATGAGCAAACAAATTATAAGAATATGTTTTCTGTTTTCTGCAACTTACTACAAAATACAATGGTCAGAATTCGAGTACACGTAAAAGAGGTAAAAATAAAATAATATTTACTATAGTATTATACTATTATAAGTGCACAAAATAATCATATTATTCAGATAAAACGTAGTTTTTGTAAACATAGTCCATGTTATCATGGCTATCTATGACTAAAACGTATAAAATATATTTGATCTAATTTGGAAATATTATTGATAGCAGAGACGTATTCAGAATTTCTTTGCCCAAAGTAACTTTACAAAACTATATTAATAAACTATAGGTGCATCTGATTCTAGTAGAACTGAAATTAATTGTAAATAACGGAAGTATGGAGTAGTACGAGGAATCTGTAAATATAATGTAAGGTACATATAGAATATAGATGACTATAATCATGCACGTCTTACCTCGACTTTTAATCCTTGGGAAATGGGCGACGTATTTCAGCAGACTAAAAATAATGCAGCTCACAAATATAATACCATATTTATCACAAAATGGTGAATATATTATCTTCTATATCATTCCAGTATAAAATATATAATAATAGCTACAAGAATCGTTACGCTAGAATTAATCGAACATCACATTATATAGTAATATTAATAATACAAATTCACGGAAGACAACATGAAAATAAACGGTTTGATCGAAAATTGAAGACGTAGACGACCGCGTTTTCCGAGTCTAATTAACACACTCATTGCCGACGGCGAAGCGAAAATGGTCTGAACAGTAATTTTATTCGTAGAGAATCATTCGGGGAAAACCAGCGCAAGATAATATTCACTGTTAACTGTTCTCCAGTATCGTAAGCTATATGTAGACGGCGGTTGCGGTATAAATATTCTGCCACCACTCGCCTCGACCGTGGTTACTACGCGGTATACTTGCGAGCCAGCGACCAATGCCAACCATTGGGGTTTTCGCCGTAGCCAATCGAAAACATTTTGGAAAACGCGGGTGGTCGCCAATTGATAGGTATCTTTGCGTTTGTCTTGTACGCAGTTCGAATCTCGATCAAATAGTTTTCGCATCGTCGTCTGTGAGTGCAATGTGACGTAATTTTAGTGGAACGGGACTTGTATGTATTATCATAATTTATTATTTTATTGTATTCATAATTAATATGGTATTATAAATTATAATATTTGCGAGTCGCATTATTTCCGGTCCGATGAAACGGTCCCATTTCCCGAAGATTACAAACCGAATGCGGAGTGACTAGATAAGATGCAAATAATTTCACCAATATTATTCATAGGTTCAGTGAAAGGGTAAATAGTTGTTAATACTCATCTACGACCGTTTTATTGGCGTTAATTTGAATTTATTGTATTCACATGGTAATGTAATAAGCTGGTACACAACGATAAATGTGTAAAATCCAAATGTTCAAGGCTTAACAGTTGCGTGCCTAACGCGCTGTATGACAATTTTTAAAATAATGTATAATTATAAAGTATTATTGTGGATTATCATAAATTTGTTTAATATATTTACATTTTATAACATGAATTACGTTGTAGAAGTGTGAAATTCAAGTTAAACTTCACTCAAATATATAGCTAGGTATGTTATGCACTGTTTGTTAGTTGTTAGTAGGCGTATTATATTCAATAGAATTTTATAAATGTATAATTTAGCATAAGAAGGGAATGAAAATGAACCTTAACCTTCCGTGTATTAAATAAAAAAAAAAAATTAGATAGAAGACGTAAAAAATACATAGGTACAAACAGTAGTTGCAGCTATAACGTACATCGTGCAAAAAATTGTGTACATAATATTATAACATAATTGAAGAAGTTAAACAAATTCAACAAATAGGAAAATAATCTGTTAATTTCTAAATTTCAATAAGCAATAGAAATATATTGACTAGAATCTTGTACACTCAGAAGAAATTATACACCCATTAAACCCAGGGCTAAATTATTTATAAAAAAATTAATGTAATAATATACATATACCATAGAAATAATAAAACCAATTGTCATATTATTATAATCGACAATATGAATTTCAATTAAATATTGACTGGATCACGGTTTGATTATTTACATTTCATATAGTATAGTATTCAGTGGGTATACCTACTTATTAAAAGGTTCATTGAAATTGTCATTAAAAAATTCATGATACAGTTTACACTTAAAGTATATTATATACCTACGTTTAATAAACAATCTATACTCTATAGTATAGATTAATTATAATATGATATTGTATAGCTATAGAAAAAAATTTAGCTAATTTGTGGTAGCACACTTTTAAGGGGATTTTATTAGAATACTTATTTTTTTATTAACTTTACTTAAGTAATGCATGTTATCAATATATTTTATATTGAAGTACTAAATTTAGAATATATTATGCTAATATGGGTACACAAGACGTTTATATAACGTCAACTGAAAGTTAATATCAAATTAAATATAGCTTGGTAATTCGTTAATGTAAACACATTACAGACGAAGAAACGAATAAATTGAAAATGCAAAAAATACGAATACCTACCTATAATATTTAATTATAGAATATGTTAATTCATACGGTAATGGATGTGAACTTCCGAAGCTCGATTAACACGAAAGTGGCATTTTATCCAAACAAATTGTTGAGAAAATAAGAAGCACGTATCTATGTACGATTTGAAATATAGGTGATGTATAAATGAAGATATTGTGTAAGTAAGGTTTAAAAATAGTTTTAAAAAATTCACACACGCAAAAGACCCAAAACTCCACTATAAAAGAAACTGTTTAATAATAGTCAAAACGAAATGGGGATGACTAGAGAACAGTTAAAATGCATAATATTATATTATTTAGTACCTATCGTTATTACAGCCGTTAATTTATTTATTATTTGCTCGCTTACACATTACACTATTAGACGATATAGATATTTACAAATTTTCGATGTGAATTCTACAGATAATTCAGTAGTTATACACTGCATTTAAGTGGATGTTGCTAATATGCCTATGATGGGTTAGGTTATTTTATTTTATTTTATATTATTTTATGTTGTATACATCAGAATATTCGTGAATACAACTTTGTCATTACCAGATTTACAAACATAAATAATACAATACTGACACCTAATTTGTTGACAACCTTAAACGTTTCTGTACCAACGGCAGGAGTTGCGGTTAATGGCTTTTTGAATAACTGTATAATATTGCCATCGCAAAGTTTATATGGGGTAGGTACCTTTAAACCATATACCTTATGACTTACACTACCTACTAGACAACGAGACAAGTAATGTGTGCAACAACAGCATTGCGGGTTGTGATTAAACATCTCACAGTGATGCAGGCTGTTTTGGTCGACCAGCTTGCATATTTAAAATAATTATTGTGGAGTTTAGCTTTAGACTAAACACATATCGTACGAGTACCTAACCTGTCAATTTGGTATGGTTAGTAAATAGACCTATGCCTACAACAGTTGTACTGTACTACCAAGCGTACCTACGAGTAATCAAGTAATCAAAAAGCGCCCTCTATCTTCTGCTGCTTTCCATACTCTAATTTTTACTTGTCTATACTCCGTTCCAAATAAAATCCCACTGGGCGGCCGACGAAAACTGGTCGAAACTCGCGCATGTATCCCCACTACACTAGGCGATTCCCTGTTAACCACAGCGCCGTGGGCGGCGACGACTATAGCCGATTAACGACGACCAATAGCAGAGCAAATAGACTTAGCCTGGGGGTCCGGACGTCGCTCAGTGATTTATTTGGATGCGCCAAGGCGGTACGTTCTTATATGGAACGGAATACAGTAGTATGAGGTCCATACTTTAAACGGTAAAAAGAATTAATTATGTAACATTTGAACATGCTGCACACTCACGTTGAAACGCCTGTTGGCCGCTTGCTGCATGGCGTTGTGGTAGTACACTGGGGAAAGTTGCTGTTGCTGCTGCTGTTGCTGTTGCTGTTGCTGTTGCTGTTGCTGTTGCTGTTGCTGTTGCTGCTGCGGCTGCTGTGCCATGACCACCGTCGGCTGTTGCTGCGGTTGCTGTGACTTGACCACCGTTGGCTGTTGCTGAGGCTGCTGAGACATGACCATCGTCTGCTGTTGTTGCGGCTGCTGTGGCTGCTGCGGAACGATTATCGTTTGCGGTTGTTGCGGCTGCTGTGTCATAAACATCGGTGATAACAGTTGCTGCTGCTGCGGCGAAGACATAAACACTGGTGACGGCATCGCCTGACGTTGAACTTGCACCAAAGCGACAGGTTGAACAGGTTGCATCATCTGCGGCGCGGACAGTCGGCCAACCATGGGCGTCACCACGGGAGCCATCATCGGTGATTGCCTATGACCACTGGCGAACGGCGAAGGTTGCGCTGGCTCCACTGCGACTTTGGCTATGGACTCTGGCAGGGCGGCAAACGCTGGTACGGGCAGTGGCTTCAACACGTGCTGTTGCTGTTGCTGCTGCTGTTGTTGTTGTTGTTGTTGTTGTTGTTGTTGTTGTTGTTGTTGTTGTTGTTGTTGTTGTAGTTGTCGCTGTTGTTGATGGTGTTGTTGCTGTTGTTGCTGTTGTTGAGCGGCCAATCTTACATTGCGTACCATGTTGTTGGCTGCGGCCATCAGCGGCCGGAAGGGTGGCACGGTGACGACGCCAACAGCAGTCCTGCCGTTCATCTTGGCGTAAGCCGATCTGTCTTGATTGTCATTGTTGGCTGCAGCTGTCGTCAGCTGAAAAATAAAACGAAACCGTTTTTGTGTTGCAATTGTATATTCTTATAATATTATAATGAAGCGAAAAAGTAATTATCGCGTACACGCATGGGCGAGGTTATAAAAAAGGGAAGGACTTTTTTTTAACGACCTATTCTTGTTTTAATTATACAAATATACATGCAAAGGCGCCACAGACATTTTTAACGACATTTTTTCACAATGTTAATCACCATCAGTGTCGTCACCTGTTACCAGACTGGGGTTTTGTGGAAATTTAAATTTAAATTTAAAAATGAAAATCATTCTAGACGTGTTTGGAATAAACAATCACTGCTTGCAAATTTCATTTTTATTTTTTCGTGTCGAATACCTTGTGCCCATCATGAGGAATTTTAAACTTAGAGGTAATTCGGCAGTCATGTGACGTTTATAATCAATTATGTAGACAGTTGTAAATATTCGGCCTTTTATTGTTAATTTGTGCATATTTATTGTTTTGATTGCAGTATTAAATCAAAAAATCAAAAAAACATGAAATTATATTTTATATTTATATCATATTATTATCTATAATTCATAAAAACGTAAAAATATGATGTGTTCTATTGAATGAAATAGTGAAGAATATTGAATTTTTAAAGGTTATTACTTATTTAATAACATTATTTTATTAATTAAACAAATATATACTTGTAATTATATAATATAATAATAGGTATGTCCATGTTTTGCAGATAAATTTAATGTAAATATCAGATTTATTACATAGATTAGTAAAACGAAATTCATTTCAAACAACAAATTGTTATGAATTTTATTAATTTATAAAGATTTTTATCTTTGTTCTTACAAAATATGTGTTTTTAACTACCTCTATTTGTTTTGTATTATTATGTAAGAATAATACATATTATTATTATTATGAATCTCGCAATACATAAAATGTTCTAAACGATAGATGAATGGTGATCTGATGTAAGTTTATAATTGAAAATTGTGAAATCATTATTTAACGTAAAATAGTTTTTTGTTCTCAGTCGAGTTTGTAATTTGTATGCTATTTTACCATACACATTTCTATGTATTCCTGCCGGCATTATCATAATATATGCAAAAATATAAATGCATGCGTCACTGTGGCAGCATAAGGTCCGTGTTCAACAAAAAAACAAGTAAAAACTGCACACATACAGAAGATTAAGATGATATATTGATATTTTTGTATATTATCTAGTAGGTTGCATCTACTATCATGGGACGAAATCGTCAATATTGGCAATACGTTTGGGCATTTCGTATTTCCTTCTTGATTTTTAATCAAGTAAGTAGGTATTATTATTGAAATGACTTAAGTCTGAATTTTGAAAACTCCAAGAATTTGTGTTAAATAAGAAAATATTTAAAATGTAACTCAATAATAATGAGTAGGTGTTTAATTGGTCGTATTTATGTATATTATCATATAATATATTACCTTTTTACTCGAAATAATAATAATATATTACATATTATGAATGGTAATCAAGCGTCAAGAATTTATTGTGTGTACCGTTTTGTCTGTTTAAAATGTGATACTGGCACGTCGTGCCCACGAATCCCCATAATATACTATTTGCAAACTACTTCGCTCATTTAAACTTTAATACTTCTAACTAATTACAAATACTATCTATAATTTTAAATTAAATTGTAAAGAATGGATATATCTCGATACATGATGTATCGATGTACTACCAAAACTATTCTGAAGTATGAAATTCTGAGTATGAAATATAAAAATATGCATGTTATTATTCCATAAAGTGATTAGGTACATCATTCTATAATAACGATAACAATTATAGGAAATATAATTATTTATTTAGTTAAAAAATGTTGTCTTGCAATGCCATTTCATACATTTTGTAAAAATAATATTTAAAAAAAATTAGAACTTTTGAAAACAATGAGTAACGGTGTAAACCGTATTGTAAAATAGAAAGTATGTATTTATACTTCATGATTCATGTCGAGATTGGTTTTTCTCAAATTATGCGAGCTGAGTGTGTCATAATTATTAATAGTGTTATATTAAATCACCATAATGGATATTCCCTTGAAAGTGACACAATGTTATCTTATTTAAATTGTATAATACTCTCATTTTTAAAAAATACTGATGTTTTGTACCTGAATGCTACAGTGACGTCCAGTATATTCACATCTCTTTACTCTATAAGGTGCTTATGTACAATATACACTAGACCGTGTATATAATAAGTGAAACAAAAAATCAAGATTAGGTACTAACTAGCTGGGTACTTATTCGATCTTCATTTAATATTTACCGTATTATTCTATCAACAAACATGTATTATGTATTATATAATGCACATTAGTATTTAATTTAAAATATAATGAAACAAATTTTTCATATGTTTTGTCGTTAGGAATATTGCTAACGTAAAACTTATAGAGCAACTGTATTTAGTAGTTACTAGTTATTACCAATTAGAAAATAACAAGTAAGATTGTCTCTACTTGTAACCAACAATTAAGTATAGGTACTCAAGGTAACAAAACTACGTTCCACTTATATAATTTTTTTTAGGTTTCAAACTATTTACGTTTAAAATAAAATATTTTATTGGTTTATTTGGTTTAATTTATATGACATAGTTTTATGCGTTAATGTAAAATATGAGCATTTTTGATTTTGCACATTTTATTACTTAAACTATAATATTATATACTCATACAAATTGTTTACAGTTTTAGTAATTAATGAATGAACAATAACAAAATACAGTTCTAACTATTTCCATATTATTCTATACATTAGATTCAATTCCGGTACCAGAAGTTTCTCACGGATTAACTGATACCTGATTAAAATATTTAACATACAAGTTATGTAAATCATGATTTCCTTTAAATTTTTCTACTTTCGTCACAAATATTTTAATTAAATTCATATCCGTAAACCGTAGGTATGTATCATCAAAATACTAAATAATCACTGTGAAATCAAAGAACCATTAAAAAATTGTTTTAACATTTTAAAAAAATGTTTGAATACTCTTAAGGTTGAAAAATCAAAAAATTATTTAACTAAAATACTTTCTGTATTATTACAGTACTTACTTTAGTGAAAATGTGTCAATTCAAAGACATTTAAAAAAGTTATTATAAAATAATAAGTTGGGAAGTTGCTTTGCTGTATAGTAGATTATATACAAGCATTGTTTGACTCACTCACCAACCTGATCCAGTTTTCTATCAGGAACTACCCATAGTGTAAGACTGAACATTTTTATAGATCCTACTGATTGATCAAAATAAAAAAAATTAAAAATACATACCAATGTATAGGTAACCAAAGTTCAAGAAAGTATTGATTAAGTCTTACATCTTCACAACAGTAAATTTCTGTAGGTAGATATACAATTTTTTTTCAGTTTGAGTAAAATGAGTTTTTAAAAACAACATTTGAAAATCAGGCGACATTGCCATTTATCGCCTTCCAATACCCATGTTTTTTTTAAAGAATAAAAAATGAAAAAGTATAACATAACTAAATCACGGTGAAAATATTGTAAAACGTGTCGAATAATTTATTATGTTAAACATCGATTGGAGACGGTGTTTCTGTGTTTCCGTGTACCTCGACAGTAACCTGCAGTGGTATATAGAACAGGCACTATAGTCGTATTTTTTTTCATATCCCGTGCCAACTGAATAATTTAAGACATCCCGGAACTTCGTAGCACCGTGACTGGAATATTGGACGAGACTATATTATGTAATGTATTAGGGAATAATAATAAAAAGTGACAAAGGATTTGGCGAATGATCGCGAGGCGTAGGTATACGACATGGGTATATTATTATCGTATACGTAAATCTATGTCTACATTTCCCAACCACAACCGTTAGGTAAAATATTATCCGACTTATAATGTACCTACCTAGAAATATGATAATATTTCATACCTATATGACAAATGATGTGCGTATTGTGTTGTATATACTTACTGCGTGATTGTTCTTTTGCGGTACGGACTGCAGAGGTTCGAACGATCCCGGCACCGGAAACCCGTTGACTGAACGACGTTTACTATTTTGTTCTAGAGTCGAAAGCGATTCCTTAAATCCTAGTTCATCGGCCAGTTGAATGCCTGTAAACCATAATACAATGAGTTGGCCATTTCATTGAAGTACGCTGGTCGAAAGACCAATGAGGATGATCAAAGTTTTGATTATATTATTGTGTTTCAAAATTCGTGTACTGCAACGAGAGAACGCGTAAGCTTAAAATACAATTATTAATAATAAAAACACATTTCAAACATATTCAAAGAATAATCCATATTTCAATTCATATTTGAACGATCGATATTAAAAGTATTGAATGTATGAAGTTTGGATGACTTAATCAGTTATCAAATATATTTCGTATAACAGCTAGATCCTACATACATACAATATTTAAACTTTAAAGCTATTAAATAGTCTACAGGGATTTTATATATTATATTATTATTTTATGCTCAAATCCAGTAAATACAGTACAGTTGTCAATTATTATACACACCAGAAAATTCCTGAAGTTGACGTTCCGAAAGTCAGGTGAGTACACTTTCATTTTGGGGACGGGGTTCGAATTGTCTCATTTTTTAAATTCTTCTAATAATAACTTATGAGAATTCTTGTACTAAATTTTTAAGTTTTTTGACTGAGAAAACATTTTTTTACTGACATTAAAAAAAAAATGTTATTCCAAATGTCTATATAATATTATAGTTTGGAAAAATTCAAAATATTGAAATAATACCATATAATGAATTAAAAATGCCGATCTAAACATGTTGTGTAAATGTCAAGTATTTACTGTTATTCGTTTGATCATCGTTTGAATTACAACTAAATGATAAAGCCAATTTCGTCAAAAACTTGTTTTGTGTACAAAATCCGGTGTTCCCCTATTTTTATTTTTATTTTTATCAATTATTAATTTATTTATCAGTAATTTTTACGTTTGACCTCCCAAAATACTAACTAGATTCAGGTTTAAATCAGAAAAGATATTGATGTTGAAAATCTAAGCATTTTTACTGTTTCAAAAGTTGCTGACAGATACAAAAAAAAACACACATCATTGTAAAATCAATACTTTCATCTCTCCGTGGTTTGGAATACCTGCTTTTAAATATTATTATATTTTGAACATAGACATTTAACAATATCGTTATAAACATTCCTATATAACCAAACTATTTTTTATGTGGAATGTTGCTTATCAAAATATTTGGAATATAAGTATTTTTGAATTTCAGAATGAAAAAATTATTTTTAAATTTAAGGGCATGTCACATATTTTCATATAAATGTATGACTTAGTTATAATAGTTATATAATAATTTTTGTTTATACAACTCAATTATGTTTAATTAGATAATTTAAATGTAAAAAAAAAAAATACTTGATTATAATAAGTATTACCTATAGATATTTATTGAAGACTAATATAGTTATATAGAAGTTTTCTATCTACTTTTAAATGTTTTTAAAACGAGACATTTCAGAAGTAAATATAGCTCATAATTTCAAGCTGCGAGCACTTTAATAATTTTGTACTAGTTATTCAAAGATGTATTTTTTATTCTGGAGCAATGTTATTTATTAATATGTCTCCCTTCAACTATGAGATGTTTCCTTGTAAAAAATTAGATCCAGTTGATACTGTAAGGTTGCTGGTTCTTTTCTAAACAATGGAAAAAACAAAAAAAAAAATGAACGCAGCTTCAGTTTTTGACAAAAATGATTTTGTTATTTTGTTGCAATTTAAAAAGTAATCATCGTAAATATTATTTTCTTCAAATATTTATATTACGAGCAGAATTGTCTAAATATTCACGCGATATGTAAGTATTTAAAACTAGTATCTAAAATACTTTTTATACTTCAATACCTACTCATAACTGTAATTTTTGATAGGTTTATAAATTATGAAAACTTATAATTGATTGATTAATATTAAATATATATTAATGAAATTGTTCAGATTAAAATATTTGTTAATTAATTAATAATGATTTTCGATGTATTTGACATCACTACGAATTGTTCGTGATAAATTGTTCACTATGTATTTGATGTGGATGAATTGTTTTGCAACGGAACAAAACTAATAATAGTACCCTCTCCCAGCAATTATCAGGAGTGCTGGGGGTGCGGTGCACCCCAAAAGGATCCTACTATTATAGTTAGGGGGCCCTTTTTACACATAAAGGTTTGAAATAGGCGGAAAAAAATTTAACTAGCACTTCGACTCTTTTTCTTTCATTTCTAGTTGCGGCACTGCCTCTCCCATTGATTAATGTAATAATATACGTAAATCTATTACTGCTTAGAAATATGCAAATATACAAATAATTTTAAATACATATAAATACGATGAGTACGCTTACCGACTCCAACATATCCCTTGACGCCTCCAAGATTTCTCACACGAAATAATCCAGACTTTTTTAGACCACAATTGATTGACAGTCCAAAATCAGTTTCGAAAACACACGTTGATTGTACACATCTCCATGTAATTCCTGCAAACAAACGATCATAAAATACAATATTAGTTTTTGAGTTCTATAGCGATGATTACTATTATAATAGTAACGAGATGGTATTCATTATTCTAATACTAAAAATGCTTAACATTGGCATTTCAAACATGGTTAAACATTTACGTATCCAATTAATTTTAATTACACCGATAATGTTAAAATGAAAGGATATGTCATATTATATAGTTATTATGTTTTATACGAGTGAAAGCTGTCGTACTATAAGCCCATGACCAGTATGAATTGACAATTTATTGTATGATTTTCATACTGTGATCAATTTGTGCATATTATTATTATACAGTTATACAGTTTCGTAGAATTGTAATTAATGTGTTTTTACAATACTGCCAAATACCGTGGCATATAGGTACAATAGGTACACAATTATGATTATGACCTATACAAATTCTATATATGCATCTAACTTTCCACACTAAACTTGTGATTACAATATAATATATGTATACAAATGCGGTACTTTAAAATAAGTGACTACCGATGTTACCTATCGGGTAACATAATTGCTATAATGTTTAGAAACTATCAAATAATGTTTATTTGTATAGACTCCTATAAATACAATAGAAACTATTATAATAATACGTAGGTTATGAACTATTTGCTTTAGTAAAATAATAAGTAGTTAGTAGCTGACGTTAAATTATTACCTAATATAAGCTAATAAACCTGTAGTTGACGCACAAAGAATAATAATTAAAAAATAAATATTAGAATTTGAAAAATTCGTACATTGAGACACCTAAAAAAATAACGTGTCTGAAATAATTATATCAGAAGTGTTATTATTTTATAACAACTATATTTTTTAATAAGTTACATTTTTCAATTTTTACATAACCGTTTGAAAATACTGTGTTGATAATTGTTTAGCAAGTGAGAAACATGATAATTTGATGTACTACTCGAGATTAATGCCATTCATCGGGACTCAGGAGTCATGTATTTAACGCGTACCGGCGAAGTAATAGACAATAATTATCATTAACCTCATACTTGCATACCTACTCTCGGTAACAGACTGACACATGAACATATACAATATAATCTACAATAAGGTGCAATTCGATTCAAGTTGAAATTATTACTAGTATACATATATTATGCGATGTGTTATTATTTTGACCTGCATTGTAGCCGGTTTAGCCATATAATAATAATATGTGCCTGGAGTGAAACTCATTCAATGTTGTATTATTATTGCTTGATATCGAAATCAGACTTAGCTGTTTAATTCACGCTAATTTAATGTATTATAGTATATTTTTATTTATTAATATTGTATTGCTTTTACACTTAAATTTTTTTTAAGAAATATGTAGGTACAAATATTATATTTAAGAACCATGATACATGCTTGATTGGGTCTGTACACGACCCGACCCAAAGACCTACACGTGAACCGTAAACTATGTGGAGTTTGACTTTTTCACACGCCTCGGGACAGGACACGTTTGTTGGTTGACTTGCGCATACACAAACAAAATATTTCTGTTATCGGGTCTTAAGACAACAACGTGCTGGTCACTCGTTCTGAGCGATCGTATCTACACCTACCAACACTATTTAAGTTCATACGTATATCGAAACCGCGGTTAACATCTTCATTCGTGTCGTGTGGAAATCGTTCATATTATTAAGAATTGCTCGAAACGCAATGAATACATACATTATAAATTAGTGCACCAATCCGTATTAACTCATTACTATGGTTATTAATCTTTGGGAATCACGGTAACGCTTGAATGTGGTTTGGTCAAAACAGTATTACGTTCATTAATAATATTAATAATAATACCTACCTACGTTGGTATGTATGTCCAAATTTTACTTAACGCTGCTCATAAACAATTATTATACAGGTACAACCGAATGTTAGTATTTAGAAATTGCATTTATTCACAAAGTATATAATTTGTTGAGTGTTTACGACACGGCGTGTTATCTTTATTTTTGGCATGTTAGTTATATTATTTACAGTATTGTTATGGTAAAAGCGTATAGCCTCTAGTCACATTCAAATGGGCACATTTTAGCGATAAATAAAACGCATAAAATCGTGCATCATTTAATAATAATTATAATAAAAAATATATTAACGTAGGTAGTTTTTATTAATAGCTAAGTGTCAGTTAAAAAAAAATTTGTACTAATAAACAAGATGTAGGTTTATTACTTAGAAAGTACAAAAAATATTATAATATCTCTGCTTCATCGACAATGTTGTAAAATATAACTGTTAAATT
Organism: Myzus persicae; assembly: GCF_001856785.1. Taxonomy (NCBI): domain Eukaryota; kingdom Metazoa; phylum Arthropoda; class Insecta; order Hemiptera; family Aphididae; genus Myzus; species Myzus persicae. Next base: position 278,015 of record NW_019100891.1, on the reverse strand, counting down.
ACCTTGAGTCAGTATTTCGATATTTTATATTATAATATGCTCAATAGACATTAAAAAATTTGTAAGATTATTAATCGATATGGAAATATGAAATTAAATACGTTAATATCTCGTGGTGTATGAGTTCTAATCGAAAGTAATTATACCTATTGGTCTGTATTATGCCATATACCTAATGTGATGAAACACCCAACACTATTTAGCTATATTATAGAGAATAGCGTTGAGACAATTGAACGACACACAACAAATTATCAGTGCATTAAAATCCTTATACGAGTAGTACAATTAGGTTAAATGAACATTGCATAACTTAAACCATTTATTATATTAGTTCATTATTAATTGTGATTCAACTATTTAAGTTTCGGGTGTTTAATATAAAGTTTAACCACAATTACACATACATTTATACATAACATTACATTTTAGAGTGCAATAAAATGGAAACGCTTCACAAGACAATGCTCACGCAAATGTAATATTTAAATATTACATTTAATAAAACATTTAGAAACTTACTTTTCTTGTTCGATTAGAAACGTATCGAAGGACTATTTCGGTAATTGGTGCACGGGATATACGTGGGCCAAGAAATTACAAAAACAAGATCGAATAATTACATTTAAGTGCAATCCGTATACGGACTATGGTAATGTGAACATGTCTTAACACTTAAAAGTGTCTAAATGTCTTAAATATTTTTGAATTTAAATTTGTATGATTAGCTAAAATAAAATTCAAAGCACCTGGAGCTAACAAATTAGTACCCAAAAGTTGAAATTATCAAAGCTGCGGTCACACTAGGTCTTACTGCATCACATCTGGTATGTTTTCGGTGTATCATAAACCAGTCATAGCTTTGTAACTTGATCAGAAGCGTGATACTCTTTCTAAGATGTTGAAATGTGCCATCTATACATGTGGTAATCATACATCATACACCATACACCACATACACTCATGAATGGTTATCAAAAACGTACAACAACTCCGCATCCAATTACTATATCAACGAAAAAATAAATTCTTTAATAAGAAAAATCTAAATTTTGACACAAATATTATGTAAAACAACATTTCTGATAGCAACTCATATTTAAATAATATTTCAGGATAAACGTATGCTGCCAAATCGAACACCAAATACTTAAATTATGTTATAGATTATATTATATTATAATTGTGTATTTGTCGTATACAACTTTTGTGTTAAATTAACTTTTTTTCTAACGAATTTATAACTTTTTTACGTTGATGATATAAACCCATTTATCTCACTTCTGACAACTGTTATCCTTTATCAATATTATCATGGATCATAAATGAACCTAACCTAACTATGTATTGCAAGTATTTTTATTAATAATAATAATAATCCCACAGTGTCTTAATGCCCAAGAAAGAACCCCCAATATTCACAGCCTGCAGAATCTAAGTCTCCATAAATCTGAATTACACAAATACATTTACCAAGCTAAAACATTCTCACTGAATGCCAAATATATCACAACATCAGAACAAGTTGAAACCAGTCTGAATCATTAGCTGAAATCTTCACAATTATTCTCATTCCTCAGTCAAAATCCAACATCATCGAATTCATCACAACTACTAAACTTCAAACTTAGATTTAAAACCATTTAGAATAATTAGAGTAAAAGTAGACAATAATATATATAATTAATTAAATTATTTATTAACCCAATGGCCCATGTTGCAGAGGGTTTTTTACCAATATGAAAAAAAAAAATAATAATTTAAAAAAAAATTGCATTAGATTGCACATACATACTACAATTTTAAGTTTGAACGATATGGAGGTATCGACTTGAAATTATGAAAACTGCCATATTAATATTTTTTAAATTGTACATATAATATATAGCGATAACACGTTAAATAGGCATTGTATTGTGATTTGTATGAATATTTTTAAACACAAATAGTATATTATGTCGATTGTTAAGTCGATAATTAAGCGAAAAACTAAAAAGTATACAATGTCTAAGTGGTCTCATATTAAAGATATGGTCATGATAATTTCCATGATAAAGTTTTTCTTTTCTCCTGATGAGAATCCAAACCGCATGACATGGCATATAATTTCACTCGTTTCGGACGTCACTCGCGTGTGTACGTATTATCGAACCATGGTCACCACAATTGGTTTGTCGAAAGTCTTGTACCATACTTTAAAAATACATTTGTAAAACGCGTCCGCGCTTGTTTGTGTGTGTGAGTGAGTGAGTTAAACACTACGCGTGTGGTGCGCAGAGAAAGTATACACAAATGTTTGTATAGTGGTTAAAAATGCGGGTTTCTGTGAATTTTTCTTCGACCCCCTTTTATCCGACAGCATTCAGTGTGAGCAAGACAGATTGAAGTTTGGAATTTGGTTCACTGGGATTAGTTGGCCGGTCGGGCGTGTCCGTGTACTGTATCCTAGGGATCACTGCTCGGGTCCCGTATAGGTTATGATGCTTATGAGTACGGCGAACGTGAGTCATATAAGAAAGTAGTGAGATGGGGTGAAGAATAAAAATAAAAAATTAACACGGCATCAGTTGTAAGTATAATATAGGTGTAAACCATATTATGTAATAATATATATGTATATAAACATGTTATAAAATATATGTTGAACGTAATGTACTTATAGCTATATACTTTACATCGGTACAATATTATATTGCCTATATAGGTATACCGTGCGGAACGTAGGACACTAAGACGGTATTGCAGGATTGCAGCGTCAACGGTTGTTGATGAGTTCATAATGTTATTTTATTCTGTATTTTTACTTTCTATAATATAATATTCCGACACAAAGTCGGTGGTTCGGGAAACTCGTAAACTTCAAACCGACTTACTATAACCAGTTTCCGTAAATCGTGTTGAATGTGTTCAAACGTGGGTGATGTACTGATGTATCAAGTCGTTGTTATATTATAATTCTACTCCAGTGACCCGATATATTCTAAACAGATCATATGTTACACTTACTAATCGTCTACAGAATATTTCACCGACAAATATACTAATTCCTATATCCTATTCAACTTTCCTTATTTAAACCTTACAAGTTCCGTACGATATTTATGTAATGCGTGTTTATTTTCTACTGGCAACATGGCAATAAATTATGACAAATCATCAGATGAAATTTATAGAGAATCAAATTCTAAAAATTCATATTATAATATTTGGCATCTATAAGTATGAATACTACGCTTTAATCTTCTTGTGTGACTAATCAAAAAACGTGTTGTACAATATGATGAGGATTAAGTATAGAATTACGAATACTTTTAGTGAATGTATCATTATGAGGTGATGCTAAGTTCTTAAATCACGTGCATGATTAACAATTAACGCGATGATTCAATTAACTGACCAGAATCGAAGGTCTAAAAACTGCTTTCACAAATGACGAATACTGTTCAAAAACAAGATAGGTAGTTAAAAACAAAAAAAACCGTGTCCGCCAGGAAAATTTAATATTTACACAATCGACAGAGAAAAAATATCAGTTTTTATAATCAAATTAAAAACGTGACTGGATCAGTTATAGAAAGCTCTGAAACAATACCACAGTTTCAAACTATATATGTAACTATAATATATTATAATTTTTCACTCTACAAATACATCGAAACATATCCTTTTAAATGCGGTTGGCCTTAAAAATTCTATGTTTTTAAATGTATTACGAAAGAACATTCAATAAACATTTAAGTTCTATTTGTGTATTTGTATATTATGACACACAAGTGTATTTATTTACAGAAGATTGTAATAGCATAATCAATATTCATCAAGTTAATTATTATTGAATTTTAATAGAAAATATAAAAACCATAATTTATTCAAAACACAATGGTATTATTTATGATTAAGTAACTCGATTATATATTTTTCTGATTACAATGGCGATAAATAATAATTTATTTTTAATTGTAATTGTGATCATAAAAATATAGATGAAAATTATTTAAGTATACCTACCTACCTATCTACATATTAATTAATGCATATGTATTGTACTAAGAACGTTAAAAAAAGTTTTTGATCAGTTTACATAGGTAATAATATTATTAACTGTTTTAGTAGTACTCTCACATGGCAAACCAGTTTAAATCGATTGTTTGCAGTGTCTCTGAGTAAGCCACGTTCCGGTTGTAACGGTATACGCTCAATAACCCGAATTCCAAATTCCAATACTTATAATAACATAGAAACTAACAATCTATGAATTTCTAATACTGTTAACAATTACAATTGTAGTTATTTGATTTTTATAATGTATTTGATAGTTTTAGGAATTGTAGAAACGTTTTTTTTTTAAATTTTTGTTCAGGAAATTATACCCCGTGTAAAAAATTATTTCAAATGAAAGAGGAATAAAACAAATATACCGTAGGCATCATAAACACCTTAGTACCTTACAGTATTTAGTTGAAGTTGAAGAAACTTAATCAATCTGTCTTCAATGTAGTATGTTGGGTACAAACTGAATATTAATACGAACTGGTTTTCAAATAATCACAGAAAATGAAAATTTTATTTTATTTTATTTCGTCGTAACACTAGATTTATGCATTGTTTCTATATAGTTATTACAATTTACAGTTAGTTTTGGACACTTAGATATCGCAAAGCCATGACTAGGTTAGTAATTAGTATTTTGTAAGATGCATCTCGAGAAACTGTTAACCAAGTTATTGGAGTAGGACGGAGTACAACGAAATATTTACTGAATTCAGCATTGCTTAGCATTCAAATAATATACTAGCACAGTAACACGGTATAGGTACGTATAATATATTTCATTATTCACAAATAGGTAACTTAGGTATTTTGGTAGATAACAATATATACCTAGTAGATAATTAATTATACCAGATTTGAAAAACCGTAGTAACTATAATTATAGAGTAATATTAATAAATGTAAAACAATATTCTCATAAATTATTTTTATTTTTTTAAACAGTTAAAATTTGCATGTGTATAGTTACCCTATATTTTATGTTGAAAAATAAGAAAAAATTATTAATTTAGTAAATTATAGTTACAAGCATTTTAATTTTAACATGTGCACAAAATAATAGTGTAAGATACAAAGCAATAATAATAAAGTTATTTGTTAACGGTTTTACTTTTGGAAAAGTATTTTATACAGCAATCAAAAATCATTTTATATAGTGGATCATAAAAAATGTTTCATTATTTTTACGTGATTATAGTATGTATCCGAAAACCAATCAGGAAAATGGTGTACAATTATGTTACTTGTGAGTTGTGATTAGATTTCTAATGTAAAGTTATTTCTAAAAAACGTGTATTATAGACATGTATCCAATATTTTCTTTTCAAGCGCATTGTATTAAACTGATTAACTGTATTCAAACTATATTCCTTCATACGTTTTGCTATTACTCTGCAGTCTCTGGTCTTAGTAATTTAAAAAAAAAAAAATCTTACTTACACAAAACGGTTTAAAATTATTCACTGTAGTCATTATTATTATAATATTATTTTTAATAAAATTAACTAAAACGCATAAGTTTACTTTAATAAAACATGTCTATATCTATAAAATTTGGAAAATATTATCCAGCTTTATATATTTACTTAATATATCTTAATATAGTAATACTAGATATTAACAATTGCAATTGGTATAAAAACATTAAAAACATTATGTCGCTGTCGGACTTTTTGATATAAACAATTATTATTAATCGGAGCTCCACTCGATACAATGTATTAATATAAGTACTGCCCGTGAGCAATACTATTGTATTAACATTGACTATTGGCATTGCAGGTTATAAGTTGTTGTTTGGAAAATCGGAAGTTCGAGCGATCAGAATACCGGTAAATCGACCGCAGTCGTTATAAAATATGTCTAATAGGACGCTGAATAGATTGATAATAAAATGAACAGGTATACCTACCACGTGTGGATAACATTTTACATTACGGTACTTTCTCTTGGACTCCCACTAACTCCCGACGCACACGCACATGGTAGGATGTATTACAGCTTAAACATGTATAATATACGATGTATAGGTATACACACGAGTCTACAACACGTGAGTGTGTGATGTATGTTCACATACGAGCGAAATAAAACCTTGGGTTTTGCACCGATTTACTTCAAGGTTAATATTATGTCCATGTTTTTATTTCGAAATTATAATAATAAATGACGACGACAAAGACGTGCGCCATAATGGTGTATGTCCATTGACCGCACACGCAATATGGGTCATCTTTTGACAATCGATATCGTGTTGGACACGCGTCATTCATATAAAAACGGTTTTTAAAGAACAATATTGATTACAACTAACTGTAACCAATAGTTATTATCCTACAGAATATCCGTATTCTACAATTATTTAACTTCAGTTTTTTAATTTTATAACCAATGTTATTTAATACGATTAACGACTAGATACATTTCATTCACGCCAACACAATAGAACAATATTATAATACACACACTAATATTATATTACGTTAGCGTGTAGGTATGATATTATGTGTGTTTAGATTTTAGAACTAGCTTGTAAGTCAGATATTTGATCTAAATATTTAAGACAGTGTGCATGAATAATGTTTAAATTTATATTTTTCTCTCAATCTTTCATACTTCAATACGAAATGTACCTACAATATTTAAATGTATCTATACTTTATACCATATACGTGGAATGTATAGTATACCACAAGCACTTCATGTAAATCTGAACTTCTAGGACAACATGCCGAGTACGGTGGACAACTATATATATTAATGTCTAAACATTTCTAGACTATCGAAGAATGAATTTGATGATGTAAAATCGATTAACGCAGTCGTGTTCGGTCATTCATAAGTCATGGAAACTTTGAAATAATTTTGGCGTTTTTTTTTTTGTGAACTTTTCGTAAAGGTTTTTTTCTGCCATTATTGTCCGCAAATCGCAAAGACCAACCTTCCATACAGCTACGATCGATAGATATGCGTGAAAAGTGATTCGGGTAACACGTACGAATGTACAATATTTTACTCTACATGTTCCCTTGTCCACGCGTATAATGGACTACATGCCATCCATTTTCTTGAATCAGTATTATCGCGTAATCACATCAATGTTATTGTGGCAGCTGCTGATACAAAAAAAATAAAAAATAATGTTATCCGCTTTTCCGTTTCAAAAGTGAACAATGTTTATTGTACACATTCGATTATTAATTAATAATTATAATACGACGTGTTTATTTTTTGTTTGCACGCTTATGTATGAAACCAATTTATTAAAAAAAAATATTATTATTAATTGTTTCAAAAAATATGAAATTAAAATCCTGATTATTGTGTATAATACATAAACAAAAACTACATTCTGAAAATAACAATTTCTTATAGCTTTAAAATAATTTGCAGTTGATTTTTTTTAAATAAAACATACGTAAATAAAAATGTATATTTAATTTTTATTATGAAAATTGATTTGTTAGGTTATAATAAAATAAAATTAACCTAGTTAATAATTAAAAAAAATTAAATATCTATGTACCTACTCACATTTTATAAGCATTCACTAAACATTTAATAAATTAATAGTGAAATAATAGCCACTTAAATAACATGATTTATTAGCCCATGATTGGTGCAATACATTTTATTGAGTCATTGAATTAATAAATATATTATGCGGCTCGTCATAAGTTATGTAAACCAATTAAAATTGTACACCCACAAAATAATGAAGACTAAACAATTTTTTATTTATATTAACATTCAAATATATTTTATTTCTGAAAATCAATTTAAATTCGTAGTATAACCAGTGCGAAGTGACAACAGAACTTCGACAAAGAAAGTAGCTAATAAAATTAACTCTTGAAAATTATAATATGTATAAATAAAAATCCACAATAATCATTTTCATAGTTTTTCACTCAAATTTACTCCAGAGTACAATCTAATGATTTATTTTTGATTCGAGAATATGTTTATGAATTTGCTTCAATTTTTCAAATAAAATAGAATATTACCTAATGGAGGGTTTTTATTTTTTTCTTGACGATTTTCTAAAATGTTGTAAATAAGTTTTGTGATTCATAACGGTTAAACATGCAACTATTCTACAAGCAAAAAAATATTTCCACTAAATGAGCTAAGAATACATAGTTGCGTAGAAATGGTATACTTATTATTGGGTTGATGCGTATATTCAAGATAAAATATCTGTGCATTTTACTTTTTACTGTGTATTTTAAGTAACTTACATTTGTTTGCAGAACATTTTATCCATACAACAATAACCCAAATGTTGTGTCATCGAGCAAAGGTTGCAAACTTATACGTTGCAACAATGAATGCCTTTGTTCATGAGGAAAATTGCTTAAAGCGACAATTTTGTATCTTAAATTAAACCATTAGGTAGGCAATGTTGGTTATAAAACTGTTATAATTCAAAACTACATCATGTTTATTGTTTAACATCAATGTACAAATCATTTTAATGGTTATAAATGCTCATACCATTAATTAAAAGAATATAACCACCATAACATTATATTATAGTTTATTATGCATTTACCAAGTTGATGGATTCAATTCTAAATTTTGATTTTTAAAGAACTTGGTATGAAAAACGTAAGTGATTAAAATAAAAAATGTAGCTTTCACCCAAGGTCTATTTTAATGATATGTGTTTCTTTCTCCCCATTTCCCTCCCTTGCCCCTCCTGTATATATAGTTGTTTGTCGTATATATCATTCTCTCACTCCTCCCTCACTCTCCATATCTATCACTCTCTCTCTTTCTACCCGTTAAATTGTCGAACATACATATTTTGGAATGTATGCTATATGAACGCCCGGTCACTTTCTCCGATGACTTATCGAACACTTCTGAAACTAATTACTATTAATCATAAAATATTGTATTGACCGTCACTTAGATATTAACGTGGGACCGCCTATGCAATTAGTTAATTATGTTAAAATAACTATCACAATTTTAATTATGGAAATTAAAAATAAATTCTGTATTATATTAATTAAAAAATCAATAATGCAATTTTTTTCTGAACAAAGTACTCATTGTAACTAACTATATGTTTTCATGTTCTCATAATTTATGTAATATCTATATTAGATACCTATAAATACATTATTTCTTGGTAAGGCTTATTTTTTCTAACATTCACGAGTTCAAGATTAAATCAAATATTAGCTAGGTTATATTTGTTTATATATACACAAACCTATATGCTATATTATGTGGTAATATTTTACGCACCGCTAACGGAATTTTTATGGCTGCTAATTTATATACATATTTGTAACTTTCTATAAAATATATATTATAAGTTATAACTAGTCGATTACTATAAAATATACGAAGAGATCCAATTAAAAATAAATAAATGCATAAAACCAAAAATACATATTAAACTAGAATGTATTATCAGGTGTGACCCATACCGATCATATTCTATATGTCATATATATTATCTATCCATATAAGTATCATACTGTGATCACACATGTCTGTTGATTGTTTTAGATGGTGCCTGCTAATTGAATGATTTAAATAAATTAAAGAAGTTGTAAAGTCGTAAGGGGACATCTTTACTACGGGGAATCATAATCATCAGGTATTATTTGTAACTATTGACTTAAGTTATATTGAATTAAGCATCATGCCTAAATAATTAATTAGTATTCATCGTTAACATTTTTATTTGATATAGTTTGCATTTTTATATTTTATTTATTTTAGATTCTGAGCGAAACGATAAATGTATTAATTTTACAATGATGTGTGTTTTTTGTTTTGTATGTCTGTTTACACTATATAGTCTATAATTAAGTAATTTAAATAATGCTTCGATTTCAACTTGTATCCATCCGGGTGTTAAAATGAATCTAGTTGGTGCATTAAGAAGGACAAAAATTTAAAACTCCAAAAATTTTCAAAAGTGAGTGGAAAAACCAAAAAAAAATGAGGAAAAACGGGAAATCGGGTTTCGACAAAATCGATTTTAGTTTTTAGTATAACTCTAAAACAAATGACCATAGATACACGAAACTTTTACTGAATGTTAATATAAGTATTTTCTATAGACCATACAGTTTTCAAAATATTTCGACTCATGTTGAGCTATCTATTAGGTACATGAAACTTTTGACTGTTGACTTTTAATAGTTTTTTTTTAAAAATAGTGTCAATAAAAAAAATGTTTGCCCCGTCAACTAACTTTAAAATGTAATACAAGGTTCCTCATAAGTTTGTTATAGTTCGTGGAAATTAAAAAAAAAGTTGAGCGTAAATCCACAATAATTGTTTATGAGCGTCTGAATTTTGAATTTTTACAAAATATGCAAAAATCACCAACATTTGTAAATTATTAGAAGATAGAAATGTATACAAATTTTTCTTTTTGAATCTATGATTTAAAAATTTAATACAAGATTCCACATAAGTTTTACCTTTATCAAAAAAAAAATTTCTACTGGAAAGTCAAATTAAATTTTTATGAGCATTTGAAGTTCAAATTTTGATAACATTTATTAAATTAAAAATTCACAAATTTTTTTGTAGTTATACATTTTTAAAACTTTCAACACTTATAATAGCTAAGAATTAAAAATTTAAAACAAGATTGCATGTAATTAGTTAATTTTCTAACAAAAATATTTAAAAAAATATATAGACACAGTTTTTCAATAATTATTTTAAGTTTACATTTTTACAAAATTACATATATAAAATTTTTTTTAGTTATTTTGTTCAAATTTAAAAATATTATTCGTGAGTAATTTTATTGAAACTTATAGAGTAGGTTTATTATTATATTTTAAACACACAATGATATTTTCAAATACAATGTTTTGACAAAAATGAATTTAACCTACCATAGTATTAATGACTATTATATAGTAAAATTAATTTCTTTAATCACACTAATATCATAAAATATACCTACTTAGTAATATTATAGGCAGGCAGACCGTCTTGGCTCAGAATAGTTTTTTTTGTTTACAATGATGTTATATAATTGAATTCAAATTGGACACATTCATTATATAGACTCCCTATAGACACCTAATGTAGTACGTTACCCACTTAACCGCTTTTTAAAAATTGTATTTCGTAAATATATTTCACGGACGTTAGGTAGGTACTTCTGAATCGTTTTAAAGTAGTGTACTAATTAGATATTAACATTAATTATAATGATGAAATTAGTTTGTAAATACATCGTGCTACTTTCTACAGAACATCATATAGGTACGACATAAATAATCTGATACGGAGTATATCTATCATCTATTCTTATAGACTGGTTCACATTTTGCACTATTTTGCACTATTTTCACTGATATTCTTATATTTTTTAAAATAATTCAAAATGCCTCATAATATTATTTACCATCATACATATAATATATATATATATTTGAAGAACGTCAATATAATTTATTATCATTATATACCAAACTTGATGATTGTAGCTTATTAATTTCCATAGTATGTGTTGTAAGACTGATTTGTTTGTGGTTTTTTTTTCTAATTCTTAGAGTGAAAGCAACTACGATAAATTGAGAAAAAATAAATAAATATAGTGGTTGAAAAAATTAGGTTTTTATAGCATGAAAAATAATATTAATATAGACTTAAACACATAGAGACTATAGAAAAGCATAGTTTGCAAAATTGTTTGAAATAAATAAATATACCTATTTTTAAATATATTTGCAAGTTTTATTATTTTTACCAGAAAAACGTAATAATAAGGGAAACCTCATTATTGTATCCATGTTTCCTTCATCACATATGGTATCTATCAGCAAAATTAAATTTATCGAGGTTATCAAAATTGTAGTTATGTGTTAAACTGTTTTCTATTTTAATATATAGACGCGGTGAATATTATTGAGATCAATAAATAAAATGTTTTATATTGAACGTTATATTTGTTTACAGCGTTCAAAAGTCTTTTATAATCCATGTCACACTTACACATTTTAACGTTTTAGGTAGTACAAAAGATAATCACTAGTGACTATAGTAGACTTACATAGCATTATAAAATCATTGACACAGTAAATATTGTGATATTAACAACGACGCAGCAGAAAGCACTTATTTCGTTAACTGTAATGTGTTGCTTTTTCTTCACATTACATGTGAACTGAATGCTATGCACTTTCATATGAATTGTATTATCGACCTTTAAATCTAAACTGATAATAGTTCTGTTAACCTAGATTACTAAAACGCTTCTTAAATTCATTTTAAGACTTTTAGAGCTGTCCTTGATAAAAATCACAAAATACAACCACATAACAAAAAGAGACTTAAGAGTAATATACGGTTTATATTGGAGTTGTATGAAAAATTCAGAAACAATCAATCATTTTGTCCGTCTAGGTAACGCATACATTTTCTTAACATATACAATTCCGTTTAATCAATCCCAAAAACGAGTTAGATACATTTTTTTTCTTTGTTCATGATGCATTTTAAGTTTTCTTCATCTTCAGTTTTATAAATGACAGCTATAAAAATATCAAAACTCGGAACTAGACAAACATAACATCTACAACTTTGATAATCGCTGATATTATTTTTTTTTTCTATAATCAAATAACAAAGCCATATTCTCGGAACGCTCTTATTGCTATATTTTCTATCTGCTGGGTATTTGTATACCTACTTAATTTTTATTTTTATTTTTCTTGACAGCGTACAAATTAAAAAGTAATGAAACCAAAAAATAATTTAATTGCTCTTGGAAAAAAATTAAAATTTTTATTTTATTTAAATGGAAAAATCTTGTTTGAAACTACTGACGATTCATAAATGGCTTAAACTCTTAAAGGATAATGGTTTTCGTGAAGTTTTAATTTATTGATCAAAATACGCACAACAACTAATCTGTTACAGATAATCAATATATCAATTGAGTTGTATTAATATAATATTATGTTACATTCTACGAGTTAATTAAGAAACTAATTACACTAGGTATTAAATAATCATAACTATTATACTAATAACAAGTAATAGTCATTATTATTATACTCTTGAAATTATAAAATTAAAATTGTAATCATCATTCAATGATTCCAATTTTTTAGCACAAGTATAAGTTGAATGTTTTTATTGTTGTTGTACTTATGTCATTATCTTATTAACCAATAATTATTGTTACTCACCAATATGTTTTTGGTGAGAATGATTCTTGAACTTACAAAATATCTATTTCAAAACTTTAAATAGTTATCTTAAACCAGTTTGCATTTGTAATATATATTAATGCGTATGTAATATATATGTATGTATGTATTTATGAATGTGTGTTCTATTACTTATGCCTCATGGCATAACTCATATTCAAATAAGCTAAACAGTTTTAGACTTGTATAGCGATATACCTACATAGGTCAAATATAACGTCATTGTTATTATCGAGTATATTTGCTTTAGGCCCTTACTTAATCTTAAGTTTAGAGCACAGGTCATAATTTATTTGTAATGCTGTACTGTTGTTGATATAATATCAGGATTATAATATTTTAACATAATATGCATTTTGAACATAACATGAACACTGCATTCTGATTAGTCTGTTTACTGGAGTTCATGTTCACAGTTGTATGCAGTTTAACCATGTCTAATTAATAATTATGCGCATACAAATGTTTGCATCTCTTTATATTTGTATAAAAAATAATTATGATGGTAAATGCAAAAGGTTATTGTAATTATTTGCGCTCGTTCAATGTCATATAATAAATAAATAATAAATAATGAATAATATGATTTAAATAGAAAATAGGTTGGACCGAAGAAACGTCCCACGTAGCAGAACGTGATCGATAATTAGTAATCATTTCGTTTTTCTGTATACGACTTTTCATTGCAGACAACTAACTACAATAGAAATCACAGGTAGACTTAAATTTCAATTCACAAAATATAGTTGCCGAAAACAGAACAATATTACCACAGCGTTATAGGGTTCACAATATGTTATACAGTGCATCGTTGATGAATAATCTATATGCGTTTCGTATAGACCACGACTGCTGTATACAATAACAACCAGTCATAATTCGGTCACCTCCCACCGTGCTTTTACGTTAGGTACTGGCGAACATAATGATAATATTATATTATATTTGTGGCATATGAATCGCGTTTCATGAACAAATCGCAATTGCTCACATTTTTACGCGCATGGTTCCGACGGTTCCGTCTTTCAAAATTAACGGATGTGCTTTTGACAGTTTTTCAACAGTATCCGCACGGGAAAGATCTACGTGATTGAGCGTTTCAGTATATTATTATGCACACGATACACGAACATATATTTACAAACATTATTGTCACAACGTGTTAGTAAATGTCTGTGAATCTACATATTTTATTATTCCTCGAGGCAGTAAACCAGCCACTACCTATATATAACCACGATCGACAACGATACCTGGTTCATACAGTTTATAATGATATATATTATATATATTATAGTGCTGCAATGTGGTTATTAATTGTCCCCCAACCCAAGTCGTGTACCCACCTGTATACACATATTCACTATATTATTTTACGCATGCACTGATGATGTCAACGCGTAGACGGAATTCGCCGGCAAAACGTTTAATAGGTAAGTATTTATGTAAAAAGAACGAACCGCGGTATTGGTAATCATCCGAGTTGACTGCACACACGTGTCCACAATAAGTCACAACAGCTATCGACTACCCGGATCAATACGGCGTGTATTATGTGTTCAAACTCCGACTCTCACATTCCACAAAATGTAATGCGTACATACTTTATATCTACGTTTTATTTTCTTATTTTTCATCGACCTCCATACAAATTATTTTTATATAAAACCAAACACATATTAGGTTATTACCCACTCCGGTTTTTAGTACATGGTGTATAGTACCACAATAGTTGTGATCCGTCCAAAATGCTTTATAATGTATATTTAGTAGATTCCTCACAGTTTGCTATGTATATTTAAAAAAAATCGAAACCTTGGTTTGTCAACGTTAACAATTATTATCATAATACGGAATACAAGAAAAAAACTAAAATCAATTCAATTTTTTATAAGAATAATTTTGAAGTAAAATGTCATCCCACCATAAAATATGGTTCCCGTGCATTTCGCTCATTCAATTTATATATAGTTATAATATTGGTTGTCTGAAATTGAAAATTTGAAATGACAGGTGTACAGGTAACCATTTAAATTTATTTTAAAAAAAAACCGGTACTAAAAGTATTTCTGAAATAATAGAAATTTAACCTACCTGCATAATATTATGGGTGAAGTATATTTCCTTATTTTGTCTATAACTTATCTCACGATTCGTCACTCACCGAGTTGAGACTTAAAAGCCACGAAAAACGCCATTTCCTGTGATTATTATTCCACGCGTTGCTATAATCATTGATATGACGTATTGTACACAGGTAGTCTTTCTATTTCTAGATAGGATAAGGTGTGTGACCAAGAAGCTTTCGGTCTATTGCCCATGACTTGAAACTATGAAAGCGCGTCAGGCAACCATATAACCATCTATATACAATAGAATGTGTGTCGTTCACTAAACGCGTAATATAATATATCATATTATATGTCTGAGGACTGAGGCTCAAAAACACACGATAAATGTACCGAATTTTAATGATATTTCTTACACTTGAGACTTAATAGTATGGTCCTTCACGATTTGCATGTACGAACAAATCGTGCACAGTCGCCGCGATGTACCCTGTTGGATCTTATAATAATAATATTTAATAATGGCATCGTATCTATATAGAATTTTAACTGTACAAAGACTACTAAATAATATTGTATAGATCTAAGCATATAAAGTTTTTTTTCGGTCTGTTTGTTCATTCCTTATACGTGTTCTGCAGCAGAAGCAGTGTAGTGACCATCGTCAAACAACTCGGAATATAATTTACTACAGACGTATTTCAGACATACGTGTATAATATTATAGGCCAGTGTGCCAAACTATTATTTCCGATAACATCTCTGCAGGTGTGTACCGAATACCGGTAAAAAATAAGACCAAAGTCGACAACTGTCGCCATGAGTATACTACTATTATTATTATTATTACTATAAAATATCGTTTAATTAGTAATGATAAGTCGAAAATAATGTCTCTGTCACGTAAACGGGTTTATTGACTTATTTTTATAGCTGTGATATTTTGGGAAGCCCATAAGACGTAATAATAATATTATAATATAAATATTATAATATGTAGGTAGTAACTATCACGAGGCTTACATTTTTTCTACCTTTTTTTGATAAAACCTATTTCTTGTTCTCGTTTATCTTCCTACGTTGATTAGCTTTCTAATATAATTATAAGGCAGAAACCAGTAACGCATTATGTTTCCATATACTTGGTTAATTTTCTCTAATGTTCTCAGAAATAAGCTGTTTTAAAACATCAAAACAACGTTAGTGACGATTATAGTCTTTTTTTTTTTTATTTACAAACCATTATTTATTAAGTATTTTAATTTTTTTCAATGGGCTTGCAGTAGATTATGAAGATATATATCATACTATATTATTATGCTATAGCATTAAAAATACATAAGAGAATAAGATTTTTAAAATTTCAGATATAACTAACAATATTCTTTAAAAATTACTGGTGCATTCTTCGTGATACTATTGCATTGTACTAAAAAGCACGATTAAGTATTTTTTTACAGAGTTATTAAATTATAAGTTATAATAAAAAGTAAGACTTGTTTCTAAAATCAGCGAAATCTTATATTTTGTATAATACGTAACGTGTATCTGTGATATGTAATTTAATATTTCATAATATAGTTTAATGGTATTTTTACATTTATAAAATATTTGAAATATATGGACAATAAATCATTACGAGTGTAAATTATAAAATTATTTTTTTTTCAAAACTATCACCTCCAATTTATGTAGTTTTTATAATTTGCTTGACACTGTTAAAAATAAACGAGTTAATTATTCAAACTGTAATTATTAAATATTATTCGTACGCGTGATAAAGCTTAACTTTTAAGTAGTCTTGATACGCTCTGTTTATATATGTATTATAATTGTATAAGATTAAGTTATGATCCTGATATTTAATTATGATTAAAAAACTAACACAGATAGCATCAATATACCATGTGTATACAATATTATATGCCTACCTATACATACTTACAAATTGCTTACATTCAAATTCATAATATACTATTCATCTTTTAGAATATTTGTCCACATTCACTGTATATTATATGAACGAATGTATCATTTAGTGCATTCTTATAGCTGTGAAGATTAATTAATTTAGAATAATATAATATACCCCTAAGTTCCGAACACAAATTATAATAACGATAACGATAAGATGTCTCTGGGAAGTCAAATCTCAGATCGTAATTTTATGTGATTCAAAAAGGCAGACCATTAAAAAAACTCGTGTAATATCCATTATAAATTGTATTTTTTAGATTATTTACTCATTGCATATCTTTAGAAATAGAAAATTTAAAAAAATCATATGCATTACATTTAATAACTGCTTAATTATTATAAAATGTCCATAACATTTTAGAACATAACTGTATCAAAAATATTACTTCGAGATTACCTACAAAGATTAGTTTTTCCAAGAAATATTTTGCTAAAATAAAATTTTACAAAAGTTGAAAGATGGCTGAAATAACGGTATATTGCTGCATTTTACAGATGTATAATTTAAATAATATTATCAACTTATTTGACCTATATGTTAAGCTAAACAGGTGAGAAACTGGTCTAAATAGGATGGTAGATAGTCTGCATTCATATGTGGCTCGCTTGTTGAACTACAGTGAACGAACCAGTTTTCAGTTTACAGTTTGACCAAAACAAAATGCATAAAAATTGTTAAGTGAACATAATAACATAAAATTAACAAAAATACGATAACAAGCTTCATATATTTTTATCAGTGAAACATAATTAATAATACAAATATTATTTGTAAAAGACTTGACCATTTTACAGGATATAGGTATAACATAATATTAATTAAGTTATCAGATGAACTCAAAAATTCAGGTTTTTACCACATGTGGTATTCCTTTTTCATAAATAATAATCAAAATAAAGTGTTTGTTTTATTATAATTTATTTTGACAAGGGTTTATATATTTCTTGTATGGTACCTAGTAGAAATTTTCGAATTTTTCAAAGATACCGACCAGCATAATGCATATATCTGTCCGTAATATATAGGGGATAAACGACAAACTACTTTTGTTCATATCTACTTTCACAAAAAGATTTTGTTATGTTTCTTAAATAATTCTTTGGTACTTTTTTCAGAGAATTTGATACTCACCATTTGGCCTTGCAGTATTCACGATGTTACTGGTTTGTGGTTAGTTCAAACACTTGATCAATATTGCATATAATGTTATCTACAACGGATATTTGAGTATTTACTAGGTAGGTATACTTCTACCACACAACAAAATTACCTACATCAAGTTACAATTTTCTTCATCTAATGTTAAAATGTTTATGTTTACTAAATTTTATAAGGTTTTGGCTCATTGATAGTTTTCAATATCTTTTGAGATGGGTTATTAAACAAAATACAACAGTTTGTCACTAAGTTTTGGAACATGAATTATAAAATAAAATATATAAAATAAAATAATGAATTTTCCATTTTTCATGCAATTGACAACAATTTTTAAGTTATACCTATTCATAAAATGTAATGTAAATGTTATTGTTCAAATATTTAATGGTTTTTTTTTTAAATTCATAATTGTATTTATGAAATGTGTATCATCTATATTATCATTGAATACCAAGTATCAAGAATGTACGTACTATCGAATAAAAATATATAATACATGAACATTTATGTTATTATATCTGATGTAACTTCAATTGCACGGTGTACATTCTTTCGATGGAGATGCCATTGTGTGATATGAGATGTATATAATTTATCTTAACAGTTTTTTTACCTAACAAATTGATATGTGATTAAAAATCAAACATAATATAACACATAGCATAACAAAATTTTTTTTTATTCATGATATAAATATAAAAATAAGTTATTACTAAAAAATAGTTCCAAAGTAGGTATAAGAAACGTTTATTAAATATAATTAGATTTTTTTATAAGGCTGCATAATAAATTTACTTTTGATGCAGTTGCATTGGTTTATTAATAAAAAAAAGCAAGTAATTTGTAATAGGTAGGTGCATGGGAAACTATATCATAAATACATAATAGTATTATAGGACATAATACCTTTTGGTACTAAGATAGATTTTATGTTAACTAATTTTTTTTAAAACTTCTTAATTTTTATTAGTGTAGTAATATATAAAAATTATAAAATAACGAATGACGGCCGCCGGGGTCAAAATAGGGTATATTTAGAGAGAAAATGATTCCATAATATTTGAGAAAAAATAAGTATATAACTAATTAGTAATTAGAATACACATTTTAATTTCACTAGGGAAATTCCTAGGATTATAACATAATAAAGCGATCGTGGTGCACACGTTTATTAACCATGATGAGCTTGATTTAAAAACGCAAATATACAAAAAAAATACAAGAAAACACAATAGATAATATAATTTAGAAATTAATTAATTCAGTCAATGTATCTTATATTATATAATGAACTATAAAGTATTTGTTTTTAATGCTATAACATAATTTATTTATGCATATTCATTGTCTGTATAGTAATCGAAGCCGACACATATTATTTAAGTGGTACCTATATTTTTTACCATATAAAATAATAAAATATACAGTTCTTAATGTATCCGCATATACTTATTTGCTTACATTCGATCTATAGTAATATTATTAAATTAATCGGTGTTAAAATTAAGTCAACTTTTAACAAAGTGTTATTACAGCTCAACAATAATTATCTACAACAGATAAAGTACAGATAATTTCACACGACTTGAAATAGTGCATCCAAATGTATTATGCTTAAACTTAGGATTAAATAATAATATATTTGAATTTTTAAATAATGTAATTTGCATGATAACATTGGAGTCTAAAATAGTACAATAATTTAAGATAATATACTTCTAATAGTACTAAATACTAATACTCCTAATACTTCGTACAGGTACGATACTTTTATTTTTTTATTTCAGTAGGTACACCTTGTCAAACAATTACTCTTGCAATTAATAAATACAATATTGTAATGGTGTTATGTTTATGATTAAATTATGTACTGTTATAAAGGTATATTTATTAAAGACTATAGTATGAAAAATTATAGTAGACAATAGTATAACATGTAATAGAGTGGTTTGAAAATAAACTAATGGGTTAATCAATGGGGTAAGTTAGAATGAAATTATTAACTTAATTAAGTCGGTTAGTTAGTTAATAAAATGTAAGCTATTGTACAATTTGAAATATCTACTTCAACATACAATTTTTTTTTAACAAAAACATAATATTTTAAATTTAAATCGGTGTACCGAATTCATCATATTATGAGACTGGGTCGGTTTACGAGATACAGAGAAATACATTTTTATAAATCTAGCTTGATTATTTTCAGATAATTACATATAATTATTTACTATAGGTGAACTTTTGAAAATATGGTCCAAACTCGATATTTATTGTACCTAACGCATTAATTTGTGTGTCATTCTTCTGGTCAAATTAGTATAATGTTGTTGCATAATATGGTCGTCTTCCAATTTTGATTAGGCAAATACTCTAAGATGTGCACTCATGTTATTATTAAGGCTTATCTTGAGGGTATGACAAAAAAATATTTATAATACATGAATATAATTATTGTTAAAGTCAAAGGGTCTGCAGAAGTGGGTTTGAAATATCACAAAAACATAATTTTTTTTTATACTTATTAAATAAATTAACTTAGCCTCTCATACTAATTATACTACAAGAATCGAGATTAGCTCGACGAAAACAAAGACAAGGCATTATATCCAGGTCAGTGGTTTAAGATTCTTAGCTGCAGGTACCCCACGGACGATATTGAATTTCTGAAGTAAAAGGGCACATTGTTTTTTTTACTCAGATATAATTTTTTTTTTCGTGACTAACTCGGTTGCTTTTTTACGGTTGAAATAATTTCAAAAATGTTAGGTGTTTCGATAACCATTCAGTACAGATGGATTTTCGGAATTTTATTTTATGACGCGCCGTACAAAAAGTCAACAAACTGACCTATAAGCTATACCTAACCAGCTAGTTCAATAATTATTGTTCGGAAAAAGTTTGTCGACATTATGGCGTAGCTGTGTATGCATTTTATTTGCGTCCACGAGCAATATATATGAGATTAGATTTTTGTCAAAAATCAGTGGGTACCTACGGTGAGAACACTTTCACAATATTGGAAATCGTCCACAACATAATTTATCAATAGTAACTTCAATAATATCTTAAGGTTCGGTGATCACGTCGTGCATATAGGGAGCACGTGATTCGGACATGCCCATCAACAGTTTTTATTACTTGTCGTGCGTCTGTTTGTATTTTCGTATGGTTCTATTCAATTCGATTTCAGTAGGTATCTATACGACCTATTGTCGATTACGAGATTCTATTATTATTATTATTATTATTCAAATGACAGCTATTGTAAGAAATTAATGTTGGCAATGTCAGTGCAGAAGCGAGAATCTATGAAAACTGAAACAATATTTTCACGACTCATCCCAAACAACAGCCATATCGTCGTAGTATTTTTATAACGAGTGCCGCACTAGTTTTATGTTTGGCCCACTCCTCTCCAGGTTAGGTTCACAGCTGAGATCCGCCATCCGTATAACGTTTGTTTCTAATAATTTATTATACGTACATTCATAATGTGCAATACATGTATAAATCGATTCGCAGTGAGTAAAAGTCCGAACAATAGATTTTGATTTCGGCCGTTCCCTCGGGCATTGAGTGGGTACCTACCGCAATACGCACGTGTATGGTAATAAAGGACAGCTATTATTTATCGGTGACATCAAACGGTAGTCGTTTTACCATTTCTCAAACCAATTGTTTCGGACACCGTAGCTATTAACTGCGTAAAATGAATTGCTAAGATTCACCATCGAAAGTAAAATTAAAAAAGTAATAATAATAATGTATGCCATTTTTTTTTACCAACTGATATAATATACCATAATGTAGGTTAATAATTGAATACCTATACAGTTTAAAATAATTATACATTATGAGCATCTACATCGGTAGACTTAAAATTAAATTATAGGAAACGAATAAAAATATATATTTTGTGTTTCTTCAGTAGTATATTAAAAAAATTCGGTATTTTTGAGTGCGAACATAATAATTATTAATAACGTATCGTAGAAATGTTGCAATATAGAATTAATTAAAATGGTTAAAAGTAAAAAACTATCAGTTTGATTTTTCATATTTTTACCTCTCATAACAACTAGGGTTTTAAGTAAAAAAAATTAAGCATACACTATAAGCATTACCTTACTTAAACAATTTCTAAATGACAACAGACTGTAAAATAAATTACAATAATATCATAAAATTTACTTTGTCATAAAGGCTGACATAGACCGTCTTCTTTTAAAATAATTTAGTGTATAGTACTTACAATGGTTTTATGTTATTGAATTCAAATTTAACATATCCATTACAACACAATTCTTTTACTACTATATTCAAAATTAATAAAATATCTTAATGCTAGTTTTCATATTTTTAATTTGAGCGAAAGTATCATTTTTTATTCCTATTAGCCAACATTTTAAATTTTGTGCCCTTTATCATTATCAAATATTTTTGTTTTTGTGCTTATGAATTGAACTATTAATTAGAACTTAAGTTATAACAATTATTATGTCTGTGAACATCATATGTAAATTACAATGAATTTAGATAATTTCTTTCTTTTTCTTATTTGAGAATAGTTTAGAAATACGTATATTGGTACGTCATAAGTTAGTATCATCGTATACAAATATCCAATAATTAGAACTTTTGTCTAATATTTTATAATTGTAAAACAATTAAATTATTTTATATGGATACCTACTTATATATTCTATTGTGCATATAAATGAAATTAGCATTTATAAATTAATTATCTATTAATTAACCTAATTACCTATTGACCGTTGTTAAGTAAATATATTTTTAATTTACGCAAATACAATTACTGCAGATAATTTGTAAATATATTTAAATATTTTAACTAGTACCTAATATCTATATGTATACTCTATACACTAGTTAATTAAAAAAATTACTCAAAATGTGTTTTAATTTAAATAGAAATATATTTTCTATGAGAGAGAATATTTTTCAGCTGGAAACAACTTAAGCCGAATTGTATCCAACATTGTATTTACAACGAACTACTTTTTGAAATATGAATACTTTTTGTATTGAATAATATTCAAATTGCACAATAATGGAAATTAAATTGTTCTAAAAAAAATGTATACTGGTAAATAGTGTAAAGTCATTTGATGGGTTGCCTCACTAAAACCGTTCTGAATAATGTGTGGTAAATGTATATTGCAGTTTCTAATATGACGTGTTATTCACTAGATTAATTTTTTTTCCAAATATTGTCTGGATATACTGTATAATTATACAAACACACACGCTATAATATATTTCGTGGTTCTGTTGCACTAGATTAGTTTGTTACTTGCTAATTTGTGGGATATACAATTTTTCCAATCTGTAACATAAAAAAAATAATTAAAAATGTTCTTCATGTGTTCATTCAATTAATGTTCTATGACATCTTAAAAATTAAAATGTTCATCAAAGTAAAAAAAAACTGTTTTGATATAGATGTTAAGTGTTGGTAGTTACTCTATTCTATTTTCGAACAACACTGGAGCTCAGTGTATAACTATTGGTGTATTGTAAATTTGTAATCTTAAAAAGTAAAATCATTAAATATCTCATTAAATTTTAAACAATTTTTGAAACCATCGCTCGATGGTATTTGTTCAAAAGTATTCGACCACTGTAGGTTGTTCCTTCTATATTATTGAGAAAATCTAAAAATAACCTTTTAAATAAACCTTTATGAGATTCAATTTATCATGTTCTAATAAACCAATAACATTTTTTTAGAAAAAATAATAAATATATATTTATAGAATAGTATATAATATAGGTACGTTGTACATATTATTATACTTTTCGGAAAGCTTGTGCATAGGTAAAACCTAAACGATCACTGTCATAGTGAATCCACAATAATGTACACGGACGTTTAATGATTATAGGCTGTAACACTCGTTTGTTAAGTGTAATGATAATATTTATATGCACTATGCAGCTAACAACTCACCCATGAGCAGGAGGAACACGTACGGCAGAATCCTCATGATTATGACGTCCGCCGGATCTAGTCTGTCGTTTCCTCAATTATTATTGCACTCAGTCCACGAAAATGATCACGGACTTATCGACCACAAAAATGTATCGCTACACAATAACAAGGACGACGAAAAAATCTCAACGAACAAGGTATACGAAAATGGTCGAACTGATGTCACGAACTCGGCGGCGATTAGCATTCGAACGGTAACGGTTCCCTCCGATGATAACGAGCCATTCGGACGCGGCACATCACTGACCTACACGCGCACACACGGTCGCGTAAAAAACACGGAGGAGATCCGTCGGGATTCAAAGTTGGCGTTCGACAGTCGAAGACCGGCTCTCGGGTCAGTGCAGTCGGTCCCGAGCGGTAATTATTACCGTATAGCTACGCCGCGGCGGTGGCAATAATATGGCACATAAGTAGTCGACAGTCGTCCTTTCACCGCCGCCGCACAGTGTACCTACATATTATTATTATTATTATTATTATTATTATTAT